>NC_090035.1:10730491-10785491 GCF_037176765.1 Anolis sagrei | reverse complement strand
TCCTTCTTCCTCTTCCTCCTTCTCCTTTTCTTCTTCATCTCCTCCTCCATCTTCTTCTTCCTCCTTCTTTCCCCTTTTCTCCTCCTCTTCCTCTCCTCCTCCTCCTTCCCCCTTCTTCCCCTTCTCCTCCTCTTTTCTCCTCCTCTTCCTCTCCTCCTCCTCCTCCTCCTTCTTGTTTCTCCCCCTTTCCCCTTCTTCTTCATCTACTCTATCTCCTTCTTCCTCCTCTTCCTCCTCCTTCCCCTTTTCTTCTTCTTCTTCATCTCCTCCTCAGTCTCCTTCTTCCCCCTTTTCTTCCCTCTTTTATCCTCCTCTCCCTCTCCTCCACCTCCTCCTCCTTCTTTCCCTCCTTATTTCTCCCCTTCTTCCCCTTCTCCCCCTTTTCTCCTTCTTCTCCTTTTCCCCATCCAACTTCTTCCTCTTCCCCTCCTCCCCCTCCTCCCCTTCTTCTTCTTCTTCATCTCCTCCTCCATCTCCTTCTTCCTCCTTCTTCCCCTTTTCTTCTTCCCTCTTTCTCCTCTTCCTCCTTCTTCTCCTCCTCTTCCACCCTCCTTCATCCCCTTCTTCTTTCTCCCCTTCTTCCCCTCCCCTCCCCCTTTTTCTTCTTCCCCCTTTTCTCCTTGTCTTCCTCCTTTCTCTTTCTCTTTCTTTCCCCCTTCTCCTCTCCTCCTCCTCCTCCTCCTTCATTCCCTTCTTTTTCTTCGCTTCTTCCCCGTCTCTTTCTCCTCCCCCTTTTCCCTTCTTCATCTCTTTGCCATCCTACATCTTCTTCCTCTTCCTTCCCCTTTTCTTCTTCCCTTTTTCTCCTCCTTCCTCAAATCCTTCTTCCCCTTCTCCTCATTCTTTCTCTTCTCTTTTTCTACTTCTTCCTCTCCTCCTATTCCCTCACCTCCTCCTTCTCCCCATCCATCTTCCTCTTCCTCCTACCCCTTTTTTCTTCTTCATCATCTTCTTCCCCTCTTCTTCCTCCTGATTCTTCTCCTCCTCCATCTCCTTCTTTTTCCTCCTTCTTCCCCTTTTCTTTTTCTCTCTTTTCTCCTCCTCCCCTCCCCTCGCCTCCTTTTCTTCTTCCTCTGCTTCTTTTTCTTCCTCCTCTTTCCTCTTCTTCCTCTTTTCTTTTTCTACCTCTTTCTCTCTTCCCCTTCCCTCTACTCCTCCTCCTTCTTAATCTTCTTCCCCTTCTTCTCCTGATTCTTCTTCTTCTCCACTATCTCCTTCCTCTTCCTCCTTCCTCCCCCTTTTCTTCTTCCCTCTTTTTCCTCCTCCTTCCGCTTCCTCTTCTTCTCCCCTTCTCCTCCTCTTTCCTCTTCTTCCTCTTCTCATTTTCTCTTTCTTCCTTTCCTCCTCCTCCCTCTTCTTTTCTTCTTCTGCCTTTTTTGGGAGGCGGAAAATATCAACAACACCTCTTTCCAAAATAATAATAATAATAATACACACACTGGAGCAGCCACCCCCCCCCCTTCCTCCTCCTCGGGCGGATCAAATCACCTCCAACAATTAATTTAGATTTAATTCTGTAATTATCAGCAAATCGAGTAATGTGCAAGTTAATTTAGATAGTTAAAAATTAACTTGCGTGAAGTTAATTGAGTAATTAAAACCCTCAACTGCCGCCTATTAATTTGCTAATTAAAAATAAATTTGATTTTGTGTAATTTAAAGTAATATTGACATCAGTGTTGGATGGGCGGTTTTTATGGGGCTTTTTGAAATCGGGAGGGGAGGGGCCGACGAGGAGGACACCTGCGACGGTAATCAGCCCAAACTGGCCCTGGGGGCACCAAAGAAAGGCCCGAAAGACATTGGAAAAGGGACTTCCGGGGGTCTTCTTAAAGATCGAGGCTATGTTTGGGGTGAAGGATGGGAAGAAGTGCCGGAAAGGCCGCAAAACGCGGCAAAAGTCCAAAAAAGGCGCATTCACACGTTCAGGAAGAAGCGAGTCGAGTTAACACAACACGTGTTTAGAGCTGGAGGGGGCGTGGCCTCTTCTCATTGGGGTCACACGTGATCTCCCCGGAGTTCTGAGCTTTCCAAGCTTTCCTCCAAATCGACTTTCTAACCTCTTTTGCTTGCAGTGAGTGCACGCATGCGCGAGAAAAGGGCTGGGAGTTGGTACCATGGAGCCATGGCAGTCAAAGTGGTGTCAAACTGCGTTAATTTGACGGTGTAGATGCATACTTCCTTATGGAGGTGGTAACTCATTGGAGCCCTGAATCCACTCATGTAGTATAATGGAGCTGTCTATGGTGCTGAAATCTGCCCTCTAAATAGGTTCAGCACCTAGGACAGCTCTGTTGAAACTGAACCTGGAAAACAGAGCCCTTTCCTTCTCCTCCTGATCTGCATCTAGACCCAACCTTTTTAACATGTATGCAGAACACATCATGCGAGGATGTGCGGGGCTGGATGAATGCAAAGCTGGGGTGAAAATTGCTGGAAGAAACATTAACAACCTCAGATATGCAGATGACACCACTCTGATGGCCGAAAGCGAGGAGGAGCCTTCTAATCAAGGTGAAAGAAGAAAGTGTAAAAGCTGGGTTGCAGCTAAACATCAAAAAAACCAAGATTATGGCAACAAGAATGATTGACAACTGGAAAATAGAGGGAGAAAACGTGGAGGCCGCTACAGACTTTGTATTTCTAGGCGCAAAGATGGCTGCAGATGCAGACTGTGGCCAGGAAATCAGGAGACGCTTCCTTCTTGGGAGGAGAGCAATGTCCAGTCTCGATAAAATAGTGAAGAGTAGAGACATCAGACTGGCAACCAAGATCCATTGCCTAGTCAAAGCCATGGTATTCCCTGTAGTCACCTATGGTTGTGAGAGCTGGACCTTAGGGAAGGCTGAGCGAAGGAAGATCGATGCTTTTGAGCTGTGGTGTTGGAGGAAAGTTCTGAGAGTGCCTTGGACTGCGAGAAGATCCAACCAGTCCATCCTCCAGGAAATAAAGCCCGGCTGCTCACTGGAGGGAAGGAGACTAGAGACAAAGTTGAAGTCCTTTGGCCACATCATGAGGAGACAGGAAAGCCTAGAGAAGGGAATGATGCTGGGGAAAGTGGAAGGTAAAAGGAAGAGGGGCCGACCAAGGGCAAGATGGATGGATGGCATCCTTGAAGTGACTGGACTGACCTTGAAGGAGCTGGGGGTGGTGACAGCTGACAGGGAGCTCTGGCGTGGACTGGTCCATGAGGTCACGAAGAGTCGGAGACACAGAATGAATGAACAACAACACTACACTTTGACGCCAGTTTTAATCGCCATGGCTCAATGATTTGCAGCTATGGAAGTTGTAGTTCACATGTTAAGGTAGAAGGGGGTCGAGTTAACATGTGTTTGGAGCTTAAAAGAGCATGGCCTCTCCTCATTAGGATCACACATGATCTCCCTGGATATCGCAGTGTACCAAGGAGTACATGGAAGGCATAGACAAATAATTCCACAGCATCCAAGAATGAAAAACTGCATGGCTGGATTCTTGTTTTGTCCCAACCTAAGTAGACTCATTGCATCAATAGACTCATTGCAGCCAATACTTTCTTATGGAAAGTAGGTATTCGTTCACATATTCTCCAAACAGCTTGGTATATAAACACAAGAGAAGTATACAAAATTCTGCACGACAATGGTAGAAAGTGCTGGGGATTATTTGGTTTCTAATACATTGCCATTCATTTTTGGAGCACGCAACACCATTTTTGGTCACTAGGTGGCAGAAAGTGAATGAGAAAATCCAGTGAATTTGATTCTTCTACTCACTTTCTGAAATGGAAACTAATAGGGCTATCTTTCAAACAGGTGAAACTTAGAAGATAATATAGGAAAGACAGAGGATATATATATATATATATATATATATATATATATATATATATGCATTTTATGGCACTATTATGTGCTTTCTGTAAGCTGCTCCAAGTCTCTTTTGGGAGATGGGGGTGGGATATAATCACCATCATCATCATCATCATCATCATCATCATCATCATCATCATCATCTACACTGTAGAATTAATGCAGTTTGGCAGCACTTAAATCTGCTATAAATAAATGTAATGATATTGAAGGATGAGAATTGTAGTTGGCTGCACCCAAGAAGGCTAAAGACCTTGCAAAACTACAACTCTCATGATGCTGTATTATTGAGTCAGGCAGTTCAAGTGTGGCCAAACTGCAGTCCTTCTACAATAGAGATTTGTGTGTGTGTGTGTGCCAGGAGCAACTTGAGAAACTGCAAGACGGCCAATTCCCTCACACCAGAAGCAACTTACAATAGAGATGTGTTCTTAACATTCTGTATACATTGCTTCCTCCCTTATAGGAACATCCAATAGTTCCTTGTTTTGGACTTCAACACCCAGCACTCCCCAACCAACGAAGGAATTGTTTTGTCAAAGGCTTTCATGGCCTTGCTGGATTGCTGTGAGTTTTCTGGGCTGTCTGGCCATATTCCAGAAGCATTCTCTTCTGACGTTTCTCCCACATCTATGGTGGACATCCTCAGCGGTTGGGAGGTCTGTTGGAAAAAGACCTCACAACCTCTGTGGGGTTTATATATCTCTGGAATAAATGTCCAGGGTGGGAGAAAGAATTCTTGTCTGTTGGAAGCAAGTGTGAATGTTTCAATTGGCCATCTTGATTAGCATTGAATAGCCTTGCAGCTTTAAAGCCTGGCTACTTCCTGCCTGGGGGAATATTTTGTTCGGAGGTGTTAGCTTGCCCTGATTGTTTCTTTGCAGCATAGAAGGAAAGTCAGGGGACACAGTAGAAAACAATTTGGGCGAACAAAAGTTTCCCCCCATGCAGGAAGCAGCCAGGCTTTAAAGCTGCAAGGCCATTCAATGCTAATCAAATTGTTCCTCTTTGGGAGAATCCTTTGTTGGGAGGTGTTAGCTTGCTGTGATTGTTTTTTTAGAGATAGAAGGAAAGTCAGAAGACACAGTAGGAAACAATCTGGGCCAACAAAGGATTCCCCCATGCAGGAAGCAGCCAGGCTTTGAAGCTGCAAGGCCATTCAATGCTAATCAAGTTGTTCCTGTCTGGGGGAATCCTTTGTTGGGAGGTGTTAGCTTGCCCTGATTGTTTCATTGCAGCACAGAAGGAAAGTCAGGGGACACAGTAGGAAACAATCTGGGCTAACAAAGGATTCGCCTATGCAGGAAGCAGCCAGGCTTTGAAGGTGCAAGGCCGTTCAATGCTAATCAAGTTGTACCCGTCTGGGGGAATCCTTTGTTGGGAGGTGTTAGCTTGCCCTGTTTGTTTCTTTGCAGCATAGAAGGAAAGTCAGGAAACACAAAAGGTAAAGCAAAAGCTAAGAAAAGTAGATTCCACCTGAACATGAGGAAGAACTTCCTGACTGTGAGAGCTGTTCAGCAGTGGAACTCTCTGCCCCAGAGGGTGGTGAAGGCTTTTAAGTAGAGGCTGGTTCACCATCTGTCGGGGGTGCTTTGAATGTGAATTTCCAACTTCTTGGCAGAATGGGGTTGGACTGGATGGAAACAATCTGGGCCAACAAAGGATTCGCCCATACAGGAAGCAGCCAGGTTTTGAAGCTGCAAGGCCATTCAATGCTAATCAAGGTAGCCAATTGCAACATTCACAGTTGCCTCAAACAGGCTCCTTCTTTGGAGGCTTTTAAATAGAGGCTGGATGGCCATCTGTCAGGGGTGCTTTGAATGCGAATTTCCAACTTCTTGGCAGAATGGGGTTGGACTGAATGGAAACAATCTGGGCCAACAAAGGATTCGCCCATGCAGGAAGCAGCCAGGTTTTGAAGCTGCAAGGCTATTCAATGTTAATCAAGGTGGCCAATTGCCAAAAGAAAGATACAGACAAGAGTTCTTTCTCTCACCACAGATATATAAACCTCACTTGCCTAGTTTCCAACAGACCCTCGCAACCTCTGAGGATGCCTGCTATAGATGTGGGCGAAACGTCAGGAGAGAATGCTTCTGGAACATGGTCAGAGAGGCCGGAAAACTCACAGCAACCCAAAGAAATTGTTGTCCCAAACAGGGAACTGTTCCTATTTGTTTTCCCAGCTTCTTGAATTGGGAAGAACTTGTGTGTGTATTTAAGAAACCCAAAGCTGCAGGGGGTGACTTTCCTCCCAGCCCCAGACTTTGACCTTTGATGCCTTTCTCATCCCGAAGCTGATCTCCAAAGCAGATGGGAGTGTCAAAGCGGCAGAGCTTGAAAAGGGATGGAGGGGAGATATATGGAACTGGACAGGCCTTTAATTCATTGAAAGGCCCCTCCTTCCTTAGAACAACCTAACCTCCTTCCTCCCATCCATGGGGTATCTTTCTTATTTTTAAGACTGTAGACTTCTTGGGACAGAGATCTACTTGAGTGGGACTCCAGTTTGTGTAAGGAAAAGGTTTCTGTGAAAACCACTGCACTTTGCTCATTTTCATAGAATCATAGAATCAAAGAGTTGGAAGAGACCTCATGGGCCATCCAGTCCAACCTCCTGCCAGGAAGCAGGAATATTGCATTCAAATCACCCCTGACAGATGGCCATCCATCCTCTGTTTAAAAGCTTCCAAAGAAGGAGCCTCCACCACACTCCGGGGCAGAGAGTTCCACTGCTGAACGGCTCTCACAGTCAGGAGGTTCTTCCTCATGTTCAGATGGAATCTCCTCTCTTGTAGTTTGAAGCCATTGTTCCATTGCGTCCAAGTCTCCAGGGAAGCAGAAAACAAGCTTGCTCCCTCTTGCTCCCTGTGGCTTCCTCTCACATATTTATACATGGCTGTCATATCCCCTCTCAGCCTTCTCTTCTTCAGGCTAAACATGCCCAGCTCCTTAAGCCACTCCTCATAGGGCTTGTTCTCCAGACCTTTTATCATTTTAGTCGCCCTCCTCTGGACACATTCCAGCTTGTCAATATCTCTCTTGAATTGTGGTGCCCAGAATTGGACACAATATTCCAGTTCTAGTCTAACCAGAGCAGAATAGAGAGGTAGCATTACTTTCCTAGATCTAGACACTATGCTCCTATTGATGCAGGCCAAAATCCCGTTGGCTTTTTTTGCTGCCACATCACATTGTTGGCTCATGAGTTGGGAGAGACCTCATGGGCCATCCAGTCCAACCCCATTCTGCCAAGAAGCTGGAAAATCACATCCAAAGCACCCCTGACAGATGGCCATCCAGCTCTGTTTAAAAGCCTCCATAGAAGCAGCCTCCACCCAAGAATTAAGGCAGGTCACCATAATCATAGAATCCTAGAGTTGGAAGAGACCTCGTGGGCCATCCAGTCCAACCCCATTCTGCCAAGAAGCTGGAAAATTGCATCCAAAGCACCCCCGACAGATGGCCATCCAGCCTCTGCTTAAAAGCCTCCATAGAAGGAGCCTCCACCATAGAATTAAGCTGGATCATCATAATCATAGAATCCTAGAGTTGGAAGAGACCTCATGGGCCATCCAGTCCAACTCCATTCTGCCAAGAAGCTGGAAAATCGCATTCAAAGCACCCCCAACAGATGGCCATCCAGCCTCTGACTAAAAACCTCCAAAGCTTCTTGGCAGGGGGTTGGACTGGATGGCCCATGAGGTCTTGTCCAACTCTATGATTCTATGAGAAGGAGTCTCCACCACCATTCTGGGGAGAGAGTTCCACTGCTGAACAGCTCTCACAGTCAGGAAATTCTTCTTCATGTTCAGGTGGAATCTCCTTATGTTAGCTTTTCCTTTAAAGATCATCTTTTGTTCCTATCATCATCATCATCATCATCATCATCTCACACCAGAAGTGACTTGCAGTTTCTCAAGTTCCTCCTGACACACACACAAAAAATCATCATCATCATCATCATCATCATCATCATCATCATCATTCAACCCCTCCCTATAGTTCCCTGACCTACCTCAACCCTGTGAAGAAGGTCGGGCTGGGAAACAGTGCTCAAGGTTTCCCATTGGGTTGCTGTGACTTTTCTGCAATGCATGGCCATGTTCCAGAAGCATTCTTTCCTGACGTTTCATCCACATCTATGACAGACATCCTTAGAGGTTGTGAGGTCTGTTGGAAACCAGACAAGTGAAATTTATATATCTGTGGAACATGTATTGTCGAAGGCTTTCATGGCCGGAATCACTGGGTTGTTGTAGGGTTTTTTGGGCTATATGGCCATGGTCTAGAGGCATTCTCTCCTGACGTTTTGCCTGCATTTATGGCGAGCATCCTCAGAGGTATCTGTGGAATGATATCCAGGGTGGGAGAAAGAACTCTTGTCTGCTGGAGGCAAGTGTGTATGTTGTAATTGGCCACCTTGATTAACACTGAATAGCCTTGCAGCTTCAAAGCCTAGCTGCTTCCTACCTGGGGAAATCCTTTGTTGGGAGGTGTTAACTGCCCCTGTCTGGAATTTCCCTATTTTTTTGAGCGTAGGTCTTTATTTACTAGGAGAGAATGCTTCTGGAACATAATAATAATAATATAAGTATTTAAAGATTGAACGGCAAAGACTCTGGCACAAGCCAGTTAAGGTGGTCCCAGTGGTGATCGGCACACTGGGTGCAGTGCCTAAAGACCTTGGCCTGCACTTAAATACAATCAACGTTGACAAAATTACCAGCTGCCAGCTACAAAAGGCCACCCTACTGGGATCTGCACGCATTATATGCCGATACATCACACAGTCCCAGACACTTGAGAAGTATCCAACGTGTGATCCAATACAACAGCCAGCAGAGTGATCTTGTCTGCTGTGGACTCATTTTGTTGTGTTTCAAATAATAACAATAATAACAACAACAACAACAACAACAACAACAATAATAATAATAATAAATCACACAGTCCTAGATGCTTGGGAAGTGTTCGACTTGTGATTTTGTGTTACAAAATCTAGCATATAGATCTTGTTTTCTGTGAAATACTGTGCTTTTGTGTCAAAAATAATAATAATAAAAAAAATAATTTATTTATACACAGACATTATAGCCTGGAGCCATGGCAGTTGAAGTGAGTTCAAACTGCCTCCATTCCACAGTGTGGGTGCATTCAGAGAAGCCTGTAAAGATCTTGGAAAACTACAATTCCCAGAACTCTATAGCCTGGAGTTAGGGCAATCAAGTGAGGACAAACTGCCTCCATTCCACAGTGTGGGTGCATTCAGAGAAGTCTACAAAGACCTTGGAAAGCTACAACTCCCAGGACTTCATTGCCAAGACCTTGGAAAACTACAATTCCCGGGACTTGATTGCCTGGAGTCCTGGCAATTCAAGTGTGGTCAAACTGCCCCTCTTCTACAGTGTGGGTGCATTCAGGGAAGCCTACAGACCTTGAGAAACTACAACTCCTAGGACTCTATAGCTTGGAGCCATGGCAATTCAAGTGAGGTCAAAATGCCTCCATTCTATAGTGCAGGTGGATTCAGGGAAGTGTATAAAGACCATTGGGAAACTACAGCTCCCAGGACTTTATATTCTGGAGCCATGGCAATTGAAGTGAGGTCAAACGCATCCATTCCACAGTGTGGGTGCATTCAGAGAAGCCTGTAAAGACATTGGAAAACTACAATTCCCAGGACTCTATAGCCTGGAATTAGGCCAATTTAAGTGAGGTCAAACTGCCTCCATTCTACAATGTGGGTGCATTCAAAGAAGTCTATAAACACCTTGGAAAATGACAACTCCCAGGACTCTATAGCCTGAAGCCATCGTAGTTCAAGTGATGTCAAACTGCCTTCCTTCTACAGTGTGGGTGCATTCAAGGAAGTCTAAAGACCTTGGTAAACTACAACTCCCAGGACTCTAAAGCCTGGAGCTATGACCGCATCCATTCAACAGTGTGGGTGCATTCAGAGAAGTCTAAAGACCTTGGAAAACTCCAACTCCCAGGACTCTATAGCCAATACCTTGGGAAACTACAATTCCTGGGACTTGATTGCCTGGGGCCATGGCAATTCAAATGTGGTCAAAATGCCTCCATTCTATAGTGTAGGTAGATTCAGGGAAGTTTATATAGACCTTGGGAAACTAGTGGGTGCATTCAGAGAAGTCTAAAGGCATTGGAAAACTCCAACTCTGAGGACTCTACAGCCTGGAGCCATGACTGCATCCATTCTACAGTGTGGGTGCATTCAGAGAAGTCTATAAAGACCTTGGAAAACTCCAACTCCCAGACTCTATAGCCAATACCTTGGGAAACTACAACTCCCAGGACTCTAAAACCTGGAACCATGCCTGCATCCATTCTACTGTATGGGTCCATTCAAAGAAGTCTATAAAGACCTTGGAAAACTACAACTCCCAGGACTCTATAGCCAAGACCTCAGAAAACTACAACTCCCAGGACTCGATTGCCTGGAGCCATGGCAATTCAAGTGAGGTCAAAATACTTCCATTCTATAGTGTAGGTGGATTCAGGGAAGTTTATAAAGACCTTGGGAAACTAGTGGGTGCATTCAGAGAAGTCTAAAGACCTTGGAAAACCACAACTCCTATGACTCTATAGCCAAGACCTTGGGAAACTACAATTCCAGGGACTCGATTGCCTGGGGTCATGGCAATTCAAGTGAAATCAAACTGCCTCCATTCTGTAGTGTAGGTGGATTCAGGGAAGTTTATAAAGACCTTGGGAAACTAGTGGGTGCATTGGCAAACTATAACTCCCAGGACTCTACAGCCTGGAGCCATGACTGCATCCATTCTACAGTGTGGGTGCATTCAGAGAAGTCTAAAGACCTTGGAAAACTCCAATTTTCAGGACTCTATAGCCAAGACGTTGGGAAACTCCAACTCCCAGGACTCTATAGCCAAGACCTTGGGAAACTCCAACTCCTAGGACTCTACAGCCTGGAGCCATGACTGCATCCATTCTACAATGTGGGTCCATTCAGAGAAGTCTATACACCTTGGAAAACTCCAACTACCAGGACTCTATAGCCAATACCTTGGGAAACTCCAACTCCCAGGACTCTACAGCCTGGAGCCATGGCAGTTCAAGTGTGGTCAAACTGGATCCATCTCCAAAACCCTTTGGAAACTTGAAACAAGGGGTTGTTGTCCCTCTCTCAAGAAGAAGAAAGGAAAGGCCACCCAAACCCCACAAAACTACAATCCCCCTCCAAAGTAGTCAAGGAATATATCTATATAGGGAGAGAGAAAGAGAGGGAGGGAGAGAAAGAGAGAGAGAGAGAGAGAGAGAGATTGGAAACAAGGCGAGGCGGCGCTGGGCAGGCCAGGCCTGTGCGTCTTATTATCAAGTTAATTAAAGCTAGCATCTGACAATGTCACTCGGCTGTAGAAAAAGGGATTTAAATGCGACGTCTCCCAGGACCGCGTGTCAAGCGCTCCTTTCTTTTCTTGCTTGCTTTCTTTCCCTTTTTTTTCTTCTTAACACAACCTCCCCCCTTTTCCTCCCTTTCTCTCTCTCTCTCTCTCTTCTCTTTCCATTCTTTCCTTTCTTTCCGACCAATTTCTGGGTTCTTCGGAAACCCGCTCTCTTTGCAAAGCGGGCGAGGAAGCAATTATAGTTTGATTTGAAATAATAATAACAAATAAAGGGAGGCCGAAAATTAGAAAGGCAGAAAGAAAAGGAAAGCCGAAATAGTCTCGGTTTTTTGGGGGGAAAGGGGGGCGGGAGAGAAGAGCGGGACGGTCAGGCATGCGCACCAAGTCGGGCCTACACCTGCCTCTGAGGTACAGACAGAGGTGCATATATGTATGTGCATCATATTCTAAGTTTCCAAAAGGAAGCAAAAATTGAGAATATTTCTCTTGGCATTCACACCGGGTTGTGCCTATCTATCTATTTAGTATCTATGTATATGTATATGTATAGATATAGGTATGGGTATGGGTATATTATATGTATGTGTATGTGTATATGTGCATATATATATACATATATGTGTGCATCTATCTATGTATATGTATAGGTACAGATATAGGTATAGATATGGGTATGGGTATATTATATATATATGTGTATGTGTATATGTGCATACATAAATACATAACTATGTATATGTATATGTATATGTATATGTATATGTATATGTATATGTATATGTATGGGTATGGGTATGGGTATGGGTATGGGTATGGGTATGGGTATATTATATGTATGTGTATATGTATATATATACATACATATATGTGTGCATATATGTATATGTATATGTGTGTATATATCTGTATATACACATATGTGTATGTATGTACATCTGTATATGTATGTGTATATATGTGCATATATATCTACATACATACACAGATGTGCGCATCTATCTATGTATATGCATATGTATATGCATATGCATATATATGTGTGTGTATATATCTGTATACACATATGTGTGTGTATCTATGCACATCTGTATGTGTATGTGAATATATGTGCATGTATATCTCTATACATACATAGATGTGTGCATCTATCTATCTATGTATCTATAGATACGTATATTACTAATAATAATAACTTAATTTATAGAGAGATCATACACACACACACTGGTATGTATATGTGTATGTATGCATGTGTGTATGTATGCATGTGTATATATATGTACGTGTATAGGTGTATATGTACACATGTATACATGTATACATACATATATGTGTGTATCTATGTATCTATATATATGTATAAATGTGTATCTATATATCTACGTATCTATGTATCTGTATCTGTATATGTATATACGTGTATACATATACACGTATATCTATCATAATATTTTAGGGTTCCCAAAGGAGGCAGTACAGATGAGCGTTTCTTGCATTTCTGGGATATTCATATGTGTGTGTGTGTGTGTGTGTTTTAATACACGCATAGAGAGATGGAGATGTATGTCTCTATGCAATTATAATATCTTAGGTGTGCAAAAGGAGACAGAACAGAAGCACATGTATAAGTGTGTATGTTCTAAGTTTGTGAAAAAGAGACCAAACAGAAGAGTATTTCTCTTAGGCATGCGCACCAAGCTGTTCATACACTCGGTTGCTTTCTATAGTTATAGATACAGATACAGATACAGATATAGATATAGATACAGATGTGATCATGACATTCTAGGTTTCCAAAAAGAGGCATTACAGAGGAACATTTGCTTTAGGCATGGGCTGGACTGTTCAAACTCTTTTGTAATACTACTGTGTGTATATGTGTACGTGTGTGTGTATGTGTGCATTATCTCTCTATAAGTTATTATTATTAGTAATAATAATAAACTTAATTTATAGACTGCCTTATCTCCATGAGGGGACTATATGTATGCATATGCATATTCATATACACATATACATACATATACATATGTATACATATACATATGCATATATGTGTGTGTTTAACTGTGTACAAACTCTCTCTATACAGACACATAGGCATGTGCTGGGTTGTCTGTACTTTTGTGTGTTTATTTGTGTGTCTATGTGTGTGTATATATACAAATGATAATAATAATATGCTTTATTTATAGGCTGTCCTTTCTCCCCAAAGGAACTATATATATGCATATACACATACACATGCATATACATATGTGTGTAACTGTATAATCCCAATACAGATATGTATAAGCATATGTATATGTATAGGTGTATGTAAGCATAAATAATCTCTCTCTCTCTATATATATATAGTCCAAAGTTCTAGGTTTGCCAATAATAATAATTCTAATAATAATATGCTTTATTTATAGGCCGCCCTATTTCCCCGAGGGATCTATAGATATGCATATGGATATACATATACACATACATATACATATGTGTGTAACTGTATAATCTCTCTCTCTCTCTCTCTCTCTCTATATGTATGTATTCCTAAAGTTCTAGGTTTGCCAAAGGACACAGAAGAGGGGACTCTTCCTCTTAGGCATGCGCACCAGGCTGTTCCTACACGTGTCTGTGATGGAATAATACACACATATATACACACATATAGAGAGATGTGTATGTATACAAATAATAATAATAATAATAATAATAATAATAACGATAATATGCTTTATTTATAGGCCACCCTATCACCCTGAGGGAACTATATATATGCATATGGATATACACATACACATATATATGCATATACATACATATACATATGTGTGTAACTGTATAATCTCTCTCTCTGTATAATCTCTCTCTCTCTCTCTCTCTCTCTATGTATTCTTAAAGTTCTAGGTTTGCCAAAGGACACAGAAGAGGGGCCTCTTCTTCTTAGGCATGCGCAGCAGGCTGTTCCTACACGTGTTTGTGATGGAATAATACACACACACACATATATATACACATATAGATAGATGTGTATATATACATATATACTACTACTACTAATAATAATAATAATAATAATAATAATGACCATAATATGCTTTATTTATAGGCCGCCCTATCACCCTGAGGGAACTATATATATGTATATGGATATACACATACACATATATATGCATATACATACATATACATATGTGTGTAACTGTATAATCTCTCTCTATATATAATCTCTCTCTCTCTCTCTCTCTATATATATATATGTATATATTCCTAAAGTTCTAGGTTTGCCAAAGAACACAGAAGAGAGGACTCTTCCTCTTAGGCACGCGCACCAGACTGTTCCTACACGTGTCTGTGATGGAATAATACACACACACACACATATATATACACATATAGATAGATGTGTATATATACTACTACTACTACTAATAATAATAATAATATAATGACGATATTATGCTTTATTTATAGGCTGACCTATCACCCTGAGGGAACTATATATATGCATATGGATATACATATACATATACACATACATATATATTTGGCAAAGTTCTAGGTTGTGTGTAACGGTATAATCTCTCTCTCTCTCTATATATATATATATGTATTTCTAAAGTTCTAGGTTTGTCAAAGGACACAGAAGAGGGGACTCTTCCTCTTAGGCACTCGCACCAGGCTGTTCCTACCCGTGTCTGTGTTTGAATAATATATATATATATACATATAGATAGATGTACGTGTGTAACTGTATACTCTCTCTCTCTCTCTCTCTCTCTATATATATATATATATATATATATAGTCCTAAAGTTCTAGGTTTGCCAAAGGACACAGAAGAGAGGACTCTTCCTCTTAGGCATGCGCACCAGCCTGTTCCTACACGTGTCTGTGTTTGAATAATATACATATACATATAGATAGATGTACTAGAAAGGGTATCAAGGCAGAACAGGATCAAAGGGGCGCTTTCCTCTCCTCCTCAGCCTCTTTCCAAGATGAAAGACCCTTCTCAAGCACTTTGAGAGAGGACTATATCCCCCCCCTTTGAAAATAATAATAATAATAATAATAATAATAATTATTATTACTATTATTATTTTCAAAAGGGGGGGATATAGTCCTCTCTCAAAGTGCTTGAGAAGGGTCTTTCATCTTGGAAAGAGGCTGAGGAGGAGAGGAAAGCGCCCCTTTGATAATAATAATAATAATAATAATTATTATTATTATTATTATTATTATTATTTCCACTCTATTTGAAGGAGAAAAGAGAGAGAGAAAGTCGGCCGCTGGATCCTCCTAATATTATTATTATTTTCTCCCCCTTCTCCTCTTTCTTTGAACCACAGAGAAAGCTTGGCAAGTCGGGCATATATATATATATATATATATATATATATATATATATATATTCCCTTTTTTCCTTCTCTCTCTCTCTCTCTCTCTTCTAAATCTCTGAAACGAGCCCATTGAAATGCACCCAGAAGAGCCTGGTTGCTACGGTCGGACTTGCTCTGGAGGTCAAGTGACGGACGGCTTGTATGCTTCTCCATAATAATATTAATTAAACAATTTGCATGCTAATAAGGTAACAATTATCAGGGCTTCTGTTGAAAGATTCAGGTTATTACAACACGCCAGTCTGGGGGCCAAGGGTCAGGGAGGGAGAGGCGGGCGAGAATTTCAACTCGAATTAACAGGCTGTCAGCTCCAGAAAATGGGATAAATAAAGTCGAATTAATTCATTATAATCAGAGAGAGAGGAAGGAAGGAAGGAAGGAGGGAGGGAGAGGAAGAAGGAAAAAGGGAGGGAGGGAGGGGGAGGTTGTGGGAGGAGAAGGGGAGGGACCCCCCCCCCCTTCTGTCTTCTCTTCTTTTGATGATGAGGGTTCTGTATTCGAAAACACGTTCCTGGGACATTCCAGGCCTGGAAAAGAATAATCTGGAAGGAGGCGTCCAGGGCTTTTTCTGTTGCTACCGGCAAAAGAAGGGGAGGGAGGGGAGGGAGGGAGGGGGCGAGAACACGCCTGGCCGTTTACATTTAGTATTTATAGAGAAAGAAATTAAATTATGCTGGGAAAGGAAACCCTTGGCCTTTCACCCCGGAATCCATCCAAAATGCCCATCATTCTGAGCTCTGGGTGAAGGCTAGAGATGGGTCTTTAAATGCATATATATATATATATATATATATATCCACACACATATACATATATATATACACACACATATCTATATATACAGGGTTAGTCAAAATGCATAGGCCAATAAGCCATTCAATTGAATGGCTTATTGGCCTATGCATTTTGACTAACCCTGTATATATACACACACAAATATATATATAGATATATATATATGCACACACAGACACATAAAAACACACATATGTATATCTATCTATCTATATAGCTATACATATGCACACACAGACACATAAACACACACATATGTATATCTATCTATCTATATAGCTATACATATGCACACACAGACACATAAACACACACATATGTATATCTATCTATATATATAGATATACATATGCACACACAGACACATAAACACACACATATGTATATCTATCTATCTATCTATCTAGATATATATATGCACACACAGACACATAAACACACACATATGTATATCTATCTATATATATAGATATACATATGCACACACAGACACATAAACACACACATATGTATATGTATATGTACATGTGTATGTGTATATATATATATATATACACCCCTCTCTCTCTCTCTCTCTATATATATATATACATACACATATGCATACATACACACACACACACACACACACACACACGGAGAGAAGCATAAACACACACATTTGTATATGAGTATGTACACTTGTATATATACACACATATGCATACATAACACACCGACGACACATAAACACACATATGTATATGTACACGTGTATGTGTATCTATATATATATACACACACACAGTATACATACGCACAGACACATAAACATACACATATGTATATGTATATGTACACGTGTATGTGTATATATAAACACCTATATATATGCACATACATACATATATGCATACATACACACACACACGGAGAGAAACATAAACACACATGCATATGTATATGTACACGTGTATGTGTATCTATATCTATACACACAGACACAATATACATACGCACAGACACATAAACATACACACATGTATATGTATATGTATATGTACACGTGTATATATACACACATATACATACCTAACACACGGACGACACATAAACACACATATGTATATGTTCACAATACACATAATACTTATATCTATATATACATATACATATACATACACACGGAGAGACACATAAACACACACATGAATATGTATATTTATATACACACATGCACATACATACATACATACATATATCTGTGTGTGTGTATTCGGATTCCGGATTTGAAGGGTTACTTCGGATTGAAGTTTTTGGGTTTCCTTTTGCACAGGGGAACAAGGGAAACAAGATCCATCTTTTAAATATTATTAATATTATTAATGTTGAGAATACTAATTGTTATTAATAACATTTATTATTTTCCGGATATTATGCACTTGGGGCCTTGGGCGTCTAAATTTCCCCCCAAAAGTTTATATATCTATATCTATATCTATATCTATATAGATATATATGGGATTATTATTATTATTATTATTATTATTATTATTTCTCAGAGTTTCCTAACTTGGAAATCAAAAGAGAGGCCCGAATTTACTTAAAGGGTATATGTGTGTGTAATTTTCTAGGGACTTTTGGTTCTCTTTCCCCTCCATTCCTCAGACATATAATTATATTATAATATTTATATTATATTATGTAACGTGTACATGAAACACATGTATAGAGAGAGTGGGAAGAGGGAATGTATATACCATATATTGTATATATACAGGGAACCTCCAACTTTGAAAGTTAAAGATTTCCTCCCTTCCTCCCTTCCTTCTTTCCTTCTTTCTGACTTTCCTTCCTTCCTGCTTTCCTTTCTGCCTTTTTTCCTTCTTTCCTTCTTTCCTTCTTTCTACTTTCCTTCCTTCCTTTCTTCCTTCCTGCTTTCCTTCCTTCCTTTTTCCTTTCCTTCCTTCCTTTTTCCTTTCCTTCCTTCCTTCCTTCCTTCTTTCTGACTTGCCTTCCTTCATTTTTTCCTTCCTGCCTGCCTTCTTTCTTTCTTTCTTTCTTTCCTCCCTCCCTCCTTACTTTCCTTCCTTCCTGCTTTCCTGCCTTCCTTCCTTCTTCCTTTCCTTCCTTCCTTTTTCTTTTCCTTCCTTCCTTCCTTCTTACTTTCCTTCTTTCCTTCTATCTGACTTTCCTTCCTTCATTCTTTCCTTCCTTCCTGCTTTCTTTCTTTCTTTCTTTCCTTCCTCCCTCCCTCCTTACTTTCCTTTCTGCCTTCCTTCCTTCTTTCTTTCTACTTTCCTTCCTTCCTTCCTTCCTGCTTTCCTGCCTTCCTTCCTTCTTCCTTTCCTTCCTTCCTTTTTCCTTTCCCTCCTTCCTTCTTTCTTACTTTCCTTCCTTTCTTCCTCCCTCTCTTCTTACCTTCCTTCCTTCTTTCTTACATTCCTCCCTCCCTTTCTTCCTCCCTCCTTCCCGTCCTTCCCTTCCTTCCTACCTTCCTGCTTTCCTGCTTTCCTGCTTTCCTTCCTTCCTTCCTTCCTACCTACCTACCTACCTGCTTTCCTTCCTTCTTTCTTACTTTCCTCCTTTCCTTCCAAAGGAAATGCCCCTCTTTTGGACTCTTTTTGAAGCTCCATCTTTCCTCTTTCACAAAGGAGCGTTTCCACTTGGCAACCTGAAACTTTTCAAAACAGGACTTCACTTTGGGACGAATTTCCTTCCTGCCAGACTTCAGCGTTAGGCCGGGAGTTCTGTAGTCGCTCCGGAGTGACTCCGGATTAGGCCAAGGGACCTGATTTGCGGGGGAAAGGATCCAAAAGGATGCCATTCCCAATCCGAATGACTAAAACAGACTTTTGAGGACATTAATGCGGGGGGGGGGGTATATTGCGGTTTCTTCTCTTCCAAACACGTCTTCCTTTGTATCCCTTTGACCCGGGCACTTTCACCTCCTTTTCAGACCTTCTCTATCGGGTGCTTTCCGACGTGCGGCCCTTGACGCGTGTCTTCCCCAACCTTCCGCATCCACCAGAAACCCGGCGCCTATCTCCGCTCCACAGAGATTGGGAGCCCGTCCGTTTCTAATTCTTTTTTTTCCTCCTTCTCCCCTCTTCTTTTGCTAAATAGACTGCTTTTTAATTAGACGCCCTCTGGCCCCATTCATAATTTAATACGGGTTTTTCCAGGGATCAATAGGAAGGCGGTGGGGGCAGAAAGGGGGGAGGAGGAGGGGGAGGAGGAGGAAGCCTTAATTATTATTTTGATTGATACGATCCGATGGCGCTGGTTGAAAGGCAGGCCGGGAGGGCTGGGATTGCTTTCGCAGCCCCTTCCCTTCCACCTTTGCCCCCCCCCCCCCCATTTCCCTCCCCTTTTGGCCTTTTGGGTTCTCTTTCCTCCCTCTTTCCCTTCTTTCCCTTCCTTCATTGCCCTCTTTCTTTCCCCTGCCATCTCTTCCTCTCTTTTCTTCTCCTACTCTTCTTTCTTTCCCCCTTTCCTCTTTCCCCTCTTTCTCATTCCTTCCCTCTGACTCCTTTCTTTCCCTCCCTTCTTTCCCTCCCTTCTTTCCCCTCTTTCTCACCCCTCTTTCCTTTCTTTCCCTTCTTTCTTCTTTGCCCTTTTCCCCTTCCCCCTTTTTTCTATCATTTCTTTGCTCCCTGCATTTTTATCCCCATTTTTTCTTCCCCCTTTGCCATTTTTCTTTCCCTCTTTCTCCATCATTTCATTTCCCCTTCTTTACCTTCCCATTTCTTTCCTTCCTTTTATTATAATTCTTTTTGCCCTCGTCCTTTCCTTTTTTGCCCCTTCCTTTATTGCCCTTATTCTTTCCCTTGTTACCTATAATCTTTTGTCCTCTTTCCCTTCCCTCTTTCCCTCTTTCCCCTTCCCCCTTTAACGCTCTTTCTCTTCCCTCTTTCTTTCCATTCTTTCCCTCTTCCCTTTCCCTTTTTACTCCTCTTTCCCTCTCTTTCCCTTATAATTTCTTTTGCCCCCTTCTCCTCTTTGCTTCCATTCTTTCTCTTCCCATTCCCCTTTGCTACTCTTTCCCTTCCCTCTTTCCCTCCATTCTTTTCCTCTCCTCCCTTTCCCTCTTTTCCTTTCTTTCCCCATCTTTCCCTTCCCTCATTCCCTATAATTTCTTTTGCCCCCTTTACCCTCTCGCTTTTCCTCTATTCTTTCCCTCTCTTCCCCTTCCCTTTTGCTCCTCTTTCCCGTCCCTCTTTCCCTATTTCTTCCCCCTTTCCCTTCCCTCTTTCCCTCAGTTCTTTCCCTCTTTTCCCTTTTTTGCTCCTCTTTTCCTCCTCTTTCCCTTCATTCTACCATTGCTTTTACCCCTTTTCCTTCCCTCTTTCCCTCCATTCTTTCCCTCTCTTCACCTTCCCTTCCCACCTCTTTCCTTATCATTTCTTTTGCCCCCTTTCCTTCCCTCTTTACCTCCCCCTCTTTCTTTCTTTCTTTCTTTCTTTTCTTATCATTTATTTCCCCGCACCCTTTCCTTCCCTCTTTCCCTCCATTCTTTCACTCACTTCTCTTTCCCTTTCCTTATCATTTCTTTTGCCCTCTTTTTCTTCCCTCTTTACCTCCCTCTTTCTTTCCTTATCATTTCTGTAGCCCTCTTTCCTTCCTCCTAGCCCCCTTTCCCTTCCCTCTTCGCCCCTCTCTCCCCTCCTTTCCTACCCTCTTTTCTATCAGTTCTTTTGCCCCCTTGCCTTCCCTCTTTACCTCCCTCCCTCCCTCCCTCTTTCTTTCTGTCTGTCTGTCTGTCTTAATTTCTTTCTTTCTTTTCTTATCATTTCTTTGCCCCCTTTCTTTCCTTCTAGCCCCCTTTCCCTTCCCTCTTCACCCCTCTCTCTTCTCCTTTCCTACCCTCTTTCCCTATCATTTTTGCCCCTTTTCCTTCCCTCTTTACCTCCCCCTTCCTTCCTTCCTTCTTTCCTTCCTTCTTTTCTTTTCTTATCATTACTTTGCTCCCCTTTCTTTCCTTCTAGCCCCCTTTTCCTTCCCTCTTCGCCCTCTCTCTTCTCCTTTCCTACCCTCTTTCCCTATCATTTCTTTTGCCCCTTTTTCCTTCCCTCTTTACCTCCCCCTCCCTTCCTTCCTTCCTTCCTTCCTTCCTTTTCTTATCATTTCTGTAGCCCTCTTTCCTTCCTTCTAGCCCCCTTTCCCTTCCATCTTCACCCCTCTCTCTACTCCCTTCCTACCCTCTTTACCTCCCTCCCCCTTTCTTTCTTTCTTTCTTTCTTTCGTTCTTTCTTTCTGTCTGTCTTTCTTCCTTCCTTCCTTCCTTTTCTTATCATTTCTTTGCTCCCCTTTCTTCCCTTTTAGCCCCCTTTCCCTTCCCTCTTCACCCCTCTCTCTACTCCCTTCCTATCCTCTTTACCTCCCTCCCCCTTTCTTTCTTTCTTTCTTTCTTTCGTTCTTTCTTTCTGTCTTTCTTTCTTCCTTCCTTCCTTCCTTCCTTTTCTTATCATTTCTTTGCCCCCCTTTCTTTCCTTATAGCCCCCTTTCCCTCTCTCTCCTCCTTTCCTACCCTCTTTCCCTATCATTTCTTTTGCCCGTTTTCCTTCCCTTCTCTCCTCCTCTCCCCCCTTTTTCCTGGCTTTTAAGCAAACTCTCCCCCCCCCTTCCCCTTCCCCTTCTCCCCTTCCCCAATCCCCTCCCTTCCTCTTTTGCTCGAAGAAGCCTGAGAGGAGATGAAAAGCCTTGTAGTTTTAAATTCATTGTGACAGCCTTGGAAAGAGTGGATGATGAATCTCCTATTATTGGATCAGTCTATTTGCCGCTCAATGTCTCCCTGTAATTGGAGCAACATCACTTTAAAGGTTCACAGGAGTCGAACCGTTTTCTGGCGGAGGAGGAGGAGGAAGGGGCGAGGAAAGAGGGGAGGGGGCGTTGGGGGGGAAAAAAGAAAGAGGAAGCCTATTTTATCCCACTTTTTCCCCCTCTTTCTCTCTCTCTCAAAAGGGAAATCTATTAGCGTTTTGTGGGATGGGGGCGCGAAGGCAAGCACGTAAAGGACGTTCCCTAACCAGACGTCTCCCCTAGTTCTCCTCCTATTTTTCTCCCTTTCCGTGGAAGCCCCCCCCCCCCCAAATACACACGCATTACAAACACTTTTCTCCCCTTTATCCAAAGGAAACGACTCTCTCTCTCTTTCCCCCTCCCTTCCCCACTCTCTCCCCCCTTCTTTCCCCCTCCTTCCTTGTCTTGTTGTGACAGCTTTGATATTGTTTATTGAGGGTGGATGTCAGGTATAATTAGCAATCGATATGGAAAACGGCTCCTTCTCTCTCTCCCTCGCTTTCTCCCCACTCTTGCCTTGCCTTACACCCCCCCTCCCCACCCCTGTCTTTTCCACGCAGGACCGCCTCTGACGTCACGCGCGCTCCCCGCCCCTGATTGGTCCCCGGATCCCCGGCCCGGCGCCTCATTAGGTGGAAGGCCTGGGCTGGGGATAAAGTTGAAGCGCCCGTCCGGGGCGCCCTCCAGCATGCGCCGCGCCGTGGAGCGACCCACTCGCGTTCCCGCCGCAAGAGCCAGGCTCCGGCGGCGGGGGCGGCGGTGGTGGGGGCGGCAGGAGGAGCAACAGCAGCAGCAGCATTAACAGCGCCAGGGAGCCTGAGAAGCCGGAATCACGCGTGGCGTGTTCTCCCACTCCCACGCGTGTTTTCCCCAACCCCCCCGTGGAACGTCTCCCCCGCCTCCGAGGATGGACAGCCGCCTCCTGGAGCACCCCCACGCCCCCTTCGGCGGGATGGTGGGCTTCCCTTACCCGCTGGGCCACCCCCACGTCTACGAACTGGCCGGGCACCAGCTCCAGGCCGCAGCTGCCGCCGCCGCCGCCGCCTCCGTGCCCTTCTCCATCGACGGATTACTCAACGGCTCCTGCGCCGCCGCCGCCTCCGTGGTCAACCCCACGCCGCTCCTGCCGCCGCCGCCCCACGGCTGCGGGGTCAACGGGGAGGGGCCCGGGCAGCCCTACAAGCTCTCCGGTAGGAGCCACCGCCTTGCCCTTCCTTCCTCCCTTCCCCAGGAAGACACTGAGAATAGTCCACGCGTGTCTGGGGTGCTCGCGTGGGGTCTGCAAGGAAGGGTGTGGGAGAATCAGGCTCTTCCACTCTTCCTTTAGGTTTATCAACCCTCCCCCCCTTCCCAAAAGTGGGAGCCCGAAAATATATCTACATTGCCATCCCTGAGAATAGCCCACGCGTGTCTGGGGTGCTCGCGTGGGGTCTGCAAGGAAGGGTGTACGAGAATCAGGCTCTTCCACTCTTCCTTTAGGTTTATCAACCCCCCCCCCCCTTCCCAAAAGTGGGAGCCCGAAAATATATCTACGTTGCCATCCCTGAGAATAGACCACGCGTGTCTGCAAGGAAGGGTGTGCGAGAATGAGGCTCTTCCACTCTTCCTTTAGGTTTATCAACCCCCCCTCCCCAAAAGTGGGAGCCCGAAAATATATCTACATTGCCATCCCTGAGAATAGCCCACGCGTGTCTGAGGTGCTCGCGTGGGGTCTGCAAGGAAGGGTGTGGGAGAATCAGGCTCTTCCTCTCTTCCTTTGGGTTGGTCAACCCCACTCCACAAAAGAATATATCTACATTGCCATCCCATGATCGTCTCCAGATTATTATTACTCTTAATTAAATAATTTCCCTTCTTCTGGGCAGATTGGGGTTGGACTGGATGGCCCACGAGGTCACTTCCAACTCTAGGAGTCTATGAACTCCATCCTAAAAGGCCAGTTCGGGATTTCGATCCCGAATAGGGCAAAATCCAGATTGTTATTATTAATATTTCCAAAAATAACTCTATCCAAACATGCCAACTCAGGATTGCTATCCCACAGTAATGGGATTATTCCAGATTCTTCCTCTCCTTCTTCTTCATCCTCCTCCTCTTTAAATAACTTCATCCAAAAATTTCAGTTCAGGATTCAATCCCAAAGGCCAGGGTGAGATCTCCAGATTATTATTATTATTATTATTATTACTACTACTACTACTACTATTATTATTTCAATAACTCCATCCCCAAATGTCAATTCCCAAACAGGGTAAAATCAATATAGTTATTATTATTATTATTATTATTATTATTATTATTATATTTCCATCTAAACATGCCAACTCAGGATTGCTGTCCCAAAGAGATGAGACTCTAGATTCTTCCTCTTCTTCTCCTCCTCCTTCTTCCTTTTCTCCTTTTATTTCTTTTCTTCTCCTTCTTCAGATAACTCCATCCCAAAAGATCAGTTCAGGATTTCGATGCCAAATAGGGTAAAATCCAGATTGTTATTATTTCCTCTTCTTCTCCTCCTCCTTCTTCCTCTTCTCCTTTTATTTCTTCTCCTTCTTCAAATAACTCCATCCCAAAAGATCAGTTCAGGATTTTTATACCAAATAGGGTAAAATCTAAATTGTTATTCTTATTATTATCAAAAAGAGATGGGACTCCAGGTTCTTCTTCTCTTCTTTCTCTTTCTCTTCCTCTTCCTTAAATAACTCCATCCAGAAATGTCAGTTCAGGATTCAGATCCCAAAGGCCAGGGTGAGATCTCCAGAATATTATTATTATTAGTTATTATTATTATTTTCTAAAATAACTCCATCCAATCATGTCAACTCCGGATTGCTATCTCAAAGAGATGGGACTCCAGGTTCTTTCTCTTCTTCACCTTCTTCTTCCTCCTCCTCCTCTTTAAATAACTCCATCCAAAAATGTCAGTTCAGGATTCAGATCTCAAAGGCCAGGGTGAGATCTCCAGATTATTATTATTATTATTATTATTATTATTATTATTATTCTGACACAAAAACACACAATGACACAGCAAACTCTCTCTCTCTCTCTCTCTCTCTATATATATATATATATATTCTGGATTTCGTTTCACAAAATCACAAGTCGAACATTTCCAAAGTTTTTAGGACTGTGTGATGTTTATTATTATTATTATTATTATTATTATTATTATTATTATTATAAATAACTCAATCCAAACATGTCAACTCCGGATTGCCATCCCAAAGAGGTGGGACACCAGATTCTTCCTCTTTTCCTCCTTCTTCTCTTTCTTCCTCCTCTTCCTCTTCTCCTTCATTTCTTTCTTCTCCTTCTTCAAATAACTCCATTCAAAAAGGTCAGTTCAGGATTTCGATCCCAAGAAGGGGAAAATTGAGATCTCCGGATTATTGCTATTGCTGTTATTGTTATTTATTAATTATTATTAGTATTTGCAAAAATAACTCCATCCAAACATGCCAACTTCGGCTTACTATCCTAAAGAGATGGGAGCCCAGAGCCTTCTCCCTTCTCTTCCTCTTCCTCGTATTATTATTATTATTATTATTATTATCATAATCATCAACATCATCAGTATTTAAATAACTCCAAAAGGTCAGTTCAGGATTTCAATACCCCAAAAAAGGGTAAATCTGAGGCCAGGATGAGATCTCCATATTATTATTATTATTATTATTATTATTATTATAACAACTCCATCCAAACATATCAATTTTAATTGCTATCCCAAAGAGATGGGACTCCAGATCACTATTATTATTGTTATTATTTAAACAACTCCATCCGAAAAGGCCAATTTAGGATTTCCATCCCAAAGGTTTATATTATTTTACTGACACAAAACAAAGTGACACAGCAAACGAGAGATATATATGCTGGACTCCAGATTATTATTATTATTATTATTATTATTATTATTATTATTATTATTATTATTTGCAACACAACAAGATGAGTCCACAGCAGAAAAGATCACTTTGCTGGCTGTTGTTATTATTATTATTATTATTATTATTATTACTATTATTATTATTACTATTATTATCAATTTGAAACACAACAAGATGAGTCTACCGCAGACAAGATCACTTTGCTGGCTGTTATTATTATTATTATTATTATTATTATTATCAATTTGAAACGCAACAACATGAGTCTACCGCAGACAAGATCACTTTGCTGGCTGTTATTATTATTATTATTATTATTTGCAACACAACAAGATGAGTCCACAGCAGAAAAGATCACTTTGCTGGCTGTAATTATTATTATTATTATTATTATTATTATTATTATCAATTTTAAACACAACAAGATGAGCCCACAGCAGACAAGATCACTTTGTTGGCTATTATTATTATTATTATTATTATTATTATTATCAATTTGAAACACAACAAGATGAGTCCACAGCAGAAAAGATCACTTTGCTGGCTATTATTATTATTATTATTATTATTATTTGAAACACATTATTATTATCATCAATTTGCAACACAACAAGATGAGTCCACAACAGACAAGATCACTCTGCTGGCTGATTATTATTATTATTATTATTATTATTACTCAATTCAAAAAGGTCAGTTCGGGATTTCCATCCCAAAGGAAGGAATTGAACTAAGGATGGTGCCTTCAGATTACTATTATTACTAGACTACATCATCATTATCCTATTATTATTATTATTATTATTATTATTATTTGAAACACAACAAGATGAGTCCACAGCAGACACTCTGCTGGCTGTTGAACTGGATCACACGTCGGACACTTCTCAAATTGTTGTTGTTATGATTATGATTATGATTATTGGTAAATCCACCCGAGGATTTCGATCTGAAGGAAATAATGAAACGGGGGGACCAGTGTGGGACCTCCATATTATTGTAGCTGGTCTTGAAACCCCCACCAAGACCGACAAGACCAGGATTTGAATCCCAAAGTCTATATTTTCCCTCTCCCTTTAATGAGAAAACAACCCCGTGAGAAGCAGCTCGGAAGGCGAGTTCTTTCTCATCAATTTCCACCCCCCTTTTCCCCTCTCCTTGGCCCTCCTGTGCTGTTATTGTTTAGTTTATTTGCTTTTCCGGCTCTTCCTCTCTTCCTCCTGTATTATATATTTCAGGAAGAAAGGAAAGAGTGAAAAAGAGAGAGAAAAGGAGAAGATTTTCCTCTCTTTCTAATTTCTAAAGACAGAACGCTGCCCTTGAACCGGATCAGGAATGTCGCATTTTGAAAAAATAATAATATTGTTTGTTTACAATCGAAGTAGAGTGTCTCTGTGTGTACACACACATATATACATATACACACATGTGTGTATATATATATATATATATATGGAAAAAAGTGCTTAAAGGATAATAAAAAGCATTTCAAGGCTTCTGGAATGGGCAGGGTAGAAAAGTTACTTTTAATAGCATTTCGCTTTCGATCCGGTTTGGCCTTTTTTTGGAGTGTGTGTGAAAATAATAGTAAATACTAAATATTTGGAGGTAGAGCAGAGCATTGTTTTCCTTCTCTTCTTCTACTCCTTCTCTATCTTTCTCCCTCTTCTCTTTTCCTCTTCTCCTCTTTTCCTTCTCTTTTTCTACTCCTTCTCTATCGTTCCTCCTCTTCTCCTTCTCTTCTTCTACTCCTCTATCTTTCTCCCTCTTCTCTTTTCCTCTTCTCATTCTTTCTCTTTTCTTCTTCTCCCTCTTCTTTCTCTCTCTTCTCTCTCTTCTTTCTCTCTTTCTCCCTTCTCCTTTTTTCTCCTCCTCCCTCTTCTTTCTCTTCTGTTTTCATCTCTTTCTCCTTCTCTTTTCCTCTTCTCCTTCTTCTCTTCTTCTCTTTTCTTCTTCTCCTCCTCCTTCTTCTTTCTCTTCTGTTTTCATCTCTTTCTCCTTCTCTTTTCCTCTTCTCCTTCTTCTCTTCTTCTCTTTTCTTCTTCTCCTCCTCCTCCTTCTTTCTCTTCTGTTTTCATCTCTTTCTCCTTCTCTTTTCCTCTTCTCCTTCTTCTCTTCTTCTCCTCCTCCTCCCTCTTCTTTCTCTTCTGTTTTTATCTCTTTCTCCTTCTCTTTTCCTCTTCTCCTTCTTCTCTTTTCTCGTCCTCCTCCCTCTTCTTTCTCTCTCTTCTGTTTTCATCTTCTCTTTCTCCTTCTCTTTTCTTCTCCTCCTCCTCCCTCTTCTCCATCTCTTTCATCTTCTTCTCTTTCTCTTTCTTTTCCTTTTTCTTCTTCTTCTCCATCCTCTTCTTTTTTCCCTTCTCCCCTCCTCCTTCTCCATCTTTTTACTTCACCATCGTTTTCTTTCCTCTTTTTCTCCTCCTCCTTTCCTCCTTTTTTCTTCTTCCTTCTCCTCCTTCTCTTTCTTTTTCTCCTTCCCCTTCTATTTCTCCTTCTCCTTCCAGATGAGAACAATATAAGCTGGGGTTAAATAGTTGGATAGCAAAGCTCTAATTATTATTATTATTATTATTATTATTATTATTATTATTTTACTGACACATTATTATTATTTTACTACATAATTATTGTTGTTGCTATTGTTGTTGTTGTTGGGTTGTTGTAGGTTTTTTCGGGCTATATGGCCATGTTCTAGAGGCATTTTCTCCTGACGTTTCGCCTGCTGTTATTGTTTGGGAAGCGTCCGCCGTGTGATCCAATGTAAAATCCAGCAGAATGATCTTGTTTGCTGTGTACTTATCTTGTTGTGTATCAAATAATAATAATAGCAATCACTGTCGATTGGAAAGATCTTGGTCTTGATATTTGGAGGATTTGGTAGCCTCACTCGTCCAAACAAATGCCAAAAAGGGGATAATTTTGTGGGGAAACGCAAGACAAGGGACATTTAGGGGTTTCAAAACCAAAGCATGGCTCCATATTTCGAAATAGGAACTTCCCTGCCAATGTTTTGAATCCTTTCACCCATTCCCGACACACAGAACCTAGAAACCTCTAATTTTGGAATATTTTCATGGTTTTCTTTCCCGAACTTGGACCCGAAGTGCCTTTTCCAGAAGTGGAAAGGACAAGGACATATCCTCTTGCCCATATAATATAAT
This sequence comes from Anolis sagrei, assembly GCF_037176765.1. NCBI lineage: Eukaryota > Metazoa > Chordata > Lepidosauria > Squamata > Anolidae > Anolis > Anolis sagrei. The sequence goes on along the minus strand of NC_090035.1, from coordinate 10,756,225 downwards.
ATAAATCTACAGTAACATAATATGCAATATAATATGGTGTGAATGAATAGAATATTTTGTCATAGAAGCAGAAAAAACAGGATTAATCCCACAGAATGAGAAAAATGCGCCCTGGAAACGAGCAATGTCCTATTTCTCTCCTAAATTGAGATCTTTTCGACTTGGAGTGAAAAGGGGGTTCAACGGTGAAGGGTTTCCCCTTGAAATCAATCCAATCCAATGCAAAAGAGACCCTTTAAGGGGCTGAGGGGGGTGGGAAGGTCATTGTTTGTCCAACACAGGACAAATAACGCCACTCGTGCCTTCTCTTGTCCTTCTTTCTCTCTGCGTCGTTGGCGGATTTGGAGACGGATTGGGGTGCCTTTCTTTGACGCTTCCCCCTCTTTCCCCTCTCACTTTCCCCCAAATAGACTCTGTGGATCCGGATAAGGAGAGTCCTGGCTGCAAAAGGCGCCGGACCCGGACCAATTTCACCGGTTGGCAACTGGAAGAACTGGAAAAAGCCTTCAACGAAAGTCACTACCCGGACGTGTTTATGAGGGAGGCGCTGGCGCTGAGGCTCGACTTGGTGGAATCCAGAGTTCAGGTAATAAATAAAAGGACGAGACACCCCCTCCTTTTCCCTCTCCCCCCTTTCCACCCCCTCTTCTCCTGTCCCTAAAAGTAAGGGCAAGGTAGACACGTGTCAAGCCTCTCTCTCCCTTGCACGTGGGAATGGCTTCGGACTTGGAAACCTGGGTGTTTATTTCTCTCCTTTTCTGGGCATGAAAGCTATTTTGCACAAGAAGGTGCTAGGCACCCCATATTATCCAAAAAAGAGCTAGGAACCCAATATTATGCAAAATAAGGTGCTGTGAACTCAATATTATGCAAAATAAGGTGCTGGGAACTCAATATTGTGCTAAAGAAGGAGCTGGGAGCCCAATATTATGCAAAAGAAACAGCTGGGAATCTAATAGTATGAAAAGGAAGGAGTTGGGAACCCAATAGTATGAAAAGGAAGGTGCTAGGAACCCAATATTATGCAAAAGAAAGAGCTAGGAATCTAATAGTATGAAAAGGAAGGAGTTGGGAACGCAATAGTATGAAAAAGAAGGCTCTGTGAACCCAATATTATGCAAAAGAAGGTGCTGGGAACTCAATATCGTGCTAAATAAGGAGCTGGGAGCCCACTATTATGCAAAAGAAAGAGCTGGGGATCTAATAGTATGAAAAGGAAGGAGCTGAGAACCCAATACTATGCAAAAGAAGGTACTAGGAACCCAATATTATGCAAAAGAAAGAGCTAGGAATCTAATAGTATGAAAAGGAAGGAGTTGGGAACCCAATAGTATGAAAAGGAAGGTTCTGTGAACCCAATATTATGCAAAAGAAGGTGCCAAGAACCCAACATTAGCAAAAGAAAGAGCTGGGAATCTAATAGCATGAAAAGGAAGGAGCTGGAAGCCCAATACTATGCAAAAGAAGGTGCTAGGAAACCAATGTTATGCAAAAGAAAGAGCTAGGAATCCAACAGTATGAAAAGGAAGGAGTTGGGAACCCAATATTATGCAAAAGAAAGTGCTAGGAACCCAATATTATGCTAAAGATAGAGCTGGGAACCCGATATTATGAAAAAGAAAGTGCTGGGAACCCAATGTTATGCTAAAAAGGGAGCTGGGAACCAATATTGTGCAAAATAAGGAGTTGGGAACCCAATATTGTGTCAAAGAAGGAGCCGGGAAGCCAATATTATGAAAAGGAAAGAACTAGGAACTCACTATTGTGCTAAAGAAGGAGCTGGGAACTCAATAGTATGCTTTTAAAAAGCTGGGAATCCAATATTAAGCTAAAGAAGGAGTTGGGAACCCGATATTGTGCTAAAGAGGGGGCTGAGAACCCAATATTATGAAAAAGAAAGAGCTAGGAATCCAATATTATGCAAAAGAAGGAGCTGGTAGCCCCATATTATGCAAAATAGGGAGCTGGGAACCCAATATTGTGCTAAAGAAGGAGTTGGGAACCCAATATTGTGCTAAAGAAGGTGCTGGGAACCTAATATTATGCAAAAGACGGAGTTGGGAACCTAATATTATGAAAAGGAAGGAGGTGGAAACCCAATTTTGTGCTAAAGAAAGAGTTGGGAACACAATATTATGCCAAATAAGGACCTGGGGACCCAATATTATGCCAAAAAAAGGAGTTGAGCAGCAAAATAAAGAGCTGGGCCCCCAATATTATGCAAAAGAAGGAGCGTGGAAACCAAAATTATGCAAAAAGAGACCCCCAGACCTCTACTTTCTCCCCTTTTTGCTTCCTCAAACGTTTGAATTGCAGGATGGATGTCATTTGGATCCATTTATCCCTTCATGAGAGGAAAAATATTATTCTTTCTAGATTCTAGAGTGGTGGGTTTCAATTCCACTTTAGGTCCCCTTTAATAAAATAAGAAATTAGGCCACTGGAGGAATAGGGTCGAAGAGGACGCGTTTTCGGACGCGTTTGCATCCGAAATGAGTCGGAATCTCAAGTGTGGGGAGGCGGATGATGGGGTGTGTTGTTTTGGGTTGCGTCCTGTGCGTATGGGGACGGAATAGGACATCCCCTTCGGGCCATTTCCACTGAAATCTGTCTTAATCCGGATTGGATTTCGTTTCCAGTCATCTCTCCCTTTCCTTTCAATGGGAATTGGGAAAGAAACGACTGCTGAAATTATTGCTAACGATGGAGATCCAACAGAGGGGTAGAGAAGTTTCTTAAGATCCATAGGAGCTGGGGGTGGTGACGGCCGACAGGGAGCTCTGGCGTGGGCTGGTCCATGAGGTCACGAAGAGTCGGAGACGACTGAACGAATGAACAACAACATAGGAACTTGGCATGCTTGGAAAATACTATTAATTATACCAATAACAACAATCAGGAACGCTGGGTTTTTTATTATTATTAATCATCATTTATTATTATCATTAGCATTGTTCTGTTTCTTTATTATTACTACTATTATTATGAAGATAGACACCCCCCCCCCCAAAAAAAAAGAAAACCCAAGAAGAGAATTGATTCGAAGTAAAAGCGAATAGACACAGACCGGCAGAACAAGTGTGCTTAGGGATGGCGGATAAAGTCCTTAATCCATATCACTGATGGTGTGTGCATTGGGTTGGAGACCATGGTTTTAATCCGGTATTTATTTTGGGGTGGATTTTTTTTTTTGTAAAGGTTGGAAGAAGGGAGACGGAAAGGGAGTTCTCTATGTGTATCTGTATGTATTTGTGTGGTGTGTGTGTGTGGCTGTGGATATTATGTGTGTTTGTATATGTATGTCGGCATATATATATATATATATATATATAATGTATATATTTATCGTCAGTGTGTGTGTATATATGATGTGTATATATGTATATATACATGATTAGTATATATATATGCACATTAGTATATATTTATACGATGTGTGTGTGTATATATGATCGGTGTATATATATATATATATATATGATTAATGTATATATTTATTGTCAGTATATGTGTATATATATGATGAGTATATATATATATATATACATGATTAGCACATTAGTATATATTTATATGATGTGTGTGTATATATGATCGGTGTATATATATATATATATATATATATATGATGTGTGTATGTATATATGGTTAGTGGATATATATATATATATGTGGATATATATGATGTGTGTATGTATATATGATTGCTGTATGTATATATATTTATATATAATGTGTCGATGTATATATGATTAGTGTGTGTGTATATATATATATATATATATATATTAGTGGATATATATGATGTGTCTATGTATATATGATTAGTGTGTGTATATATATATATATATATATGTGGATATATATGATGTGTCGATGTATATATGATTAGTGTATATATATCTATTATCGGTGTATATATATATGGTGTGTGTATGTATACATGATTAATGTATATATATATGATGTGTGTATGCATGTACGACTGGTGTGTGTATGTGTACACACACACTATAAATATATATGTGTGTATATATATAGTGTATGTACCTATGATTTGTGTGTGTGTGTAAATTACCTATATCTGGTGTGTAGGTGTGTTTGTAATGCATACACACACACACAGACGTGGTGTGTAGGTTTGTGTAATTATATATATATATATATATATATATATATATCACACACACATATATATGCATATATACATAAAAGTATATGTGCATATGGTAATATATAGATATGGATATATACTGTGTATACATGCACTCACAGATATATAGCGTGTATATTTATACATATATTTGTATGTATATGGTGTGTATGTATATATGTGTGTGTGTGTGTGTAGGTGTGTGCATATATGTATATGCTGCGCATGTCCTTAACCAAGTTCACAGAACTGAAAGCGGGGGGGGGGGGGGTCCACATTTTGATGGCCTCCAATCATTTTCCCAGGCCATTCCTCTCGCATTATTGTCTTTTCTGAGAAAAATGGAGGAAGAGAGAAGGCAAAGGCGTTGTGTGTGTGTGTGTGTTTCTCATTTTCCCTTTGCTCCCCATGTTGGTCCTGAACGAAGTTCAGAGAGGTGAAAGGGCCCATTCTGCCAAGCGTTTGCTCCCCCACCTTCATGTTTTGTCTCCCTTCCCTTTGAGCTAGTTTCTCAAAGTTTGGAAGAAGGGAGGCGGGAAAGTAGTTTGCCTCTTTGCGCCCCTCTAAAAAAATAAGGAGACCACCTTCCTTCTTTCCTGGTAGTTTGAGAATTGAATGTCCTCCCCTTGAAGGTCTTCTCATTGAGGGATTATGATGATAATTATGGCAACTTCCCACCTCAAAATGGGACTCAAGGTCCCACAAATGCCATAAATTGCAAGATCAACTTTCAACTGAGCTTCTTCTTCTTTCTTTCCTTCCTTCCTTCCCTCCTTCCGTCCTCCCTCCCTTCTGGCCACTTCCATTTGTGACCCAACTGCCTCCTTCCCTTCCTCTCGTTCACCTTCTTTTCCATCCCTTCTCTCCCTCCTTCCTCTCTTCTTTCCTTCTACTCTTTCCTCCCCTCCTTTTTATTACGACTCCCGTCTTTTGCTTTTGTTCACTCCTTCTTATTTCCCCCCTTTCCTTCCTCTCCTTTTTTCTTCCTTCCTTCCTTTCCTCCCCTTCTCTGTCCTTCCTCTGTCCCCTTCTCCTGTCCTTCTCTTCTTCCTTCTCTTCTTCCTTCCTTCCTTCCCTCGTTCTCTTCTTCCTTCCATCACTTTGATGACTACATGCATCTGCTTCCTTTACTTCTTTCCTTCTCCTCATTATACTTCCTTTCCGGCCTTCCCTTCCTTTGCTCTCTTTCTTCTCTATTCTCTTCCTTCCTTCCTTCCTTCCTTCCTTCCTTCCTTCCTTCCTTCCTTCCTTCCTTCTCCCCTCCTCTCCCTTCCTTTTATCTGCCTTCTCCTCGCCCCATTTTTCTTCCGTCTTCTCTTCTTCCTCTCTTCCTTTTTTCTTCTCTCCTCCTATTCCTCTTCTTTCCTACATCTTGTTCTCCTTTCCTCCCCCCTTTCCCCTTTCCCTCCTCCTCTTCCTTCTTCCAACTCCTCCTTCCCATTCTGCTCCTTCCTTTCCCCTTTCCCTCCTTTCCCTTCTCCTCTTCCCCCCCTTCTCCTTCCTCTTCTCCGTGGCCTTTCCCTCCTCCTCTTTCTCCTTCTCATCTACTCCTTTTTCTCCTTCCCCTTCTCCGCTCCTTCCTCTTCCTCTTCCCCTTCTCCTTTTCCTCCTTTTCCTCTCCTCTTTCTCATTCTCCCCTTTCTCCTCCTTCTCCTTCCCCTCCTCCTCTTTCTCCTCCTCCTCCTCCTTCTCCTGTTCCTTTTCCCTCCTCCTCCTTTTTCTCCTTCTCCTTCTCTTTTTCCTTCTCCTTTCCCTCCTTTTTCTTCCCTTTCTCCGACTCCTTCCGCTTCCTCTTCTTTCCCCCTATCCTCATTCTCCTGCCCCCTCTTCTCTTTCTCCTCCTTCTCCTTCACCACCACCTCCTCCTTCTCCTCTTTCTCCTCCTTCTCCTACTCCTTTTCCTCTCCTCCTTCCCCTTCCCCTTCTCTTTCTCCTCTTTCTCCTCCTTCTCCTTCTCCTTCACCGCCACCTCTTCCTTCTCTTCTCCTTCTCCTCCTCCTCCCTTTCCTCCTCCTTCTCTTCCTTCTCCTCCTCTTCCTCCAGGTCTGGTTCCAGAACCGCCGGGCCAAGTGGCGCAAGAAGGAGAACACCAAGAAGGGCCCCGGCCGGCCGGCCCACAACTCCCACCCGACGACGTGCAGCGGGGAGCCCATGGACCCGGAGGAGATCGCGCGGAAGGAGCTGGAGAAGATGGAGAAGAAGAAGCGGAAGCACGAGCGGAAGCTGCTCAAGAGCCAGGGCCGGCCCTTGCCCTCCCCGGGGGGGCTCTCCCTGCCCAGCAGCACCCAGAGCTCCGACAGCGACGGGGGCGGAGGGGGCCTCTCCCCGGACCCGCCTTGCGAGGTCGCCAAGCCTTCCTCTTCCTCCTGCTCTTCCTCTTCCTCTTCCCTCCACCTGCCCAGGCCGGGCACTTGCGACCTCACGGCGGCCTCGGCCTTCTACCCGCAAAAGGACAACTCGGAGGTCGCCCCGCTTCCGCCTCCCCTTCCTCCTCCTCCTCCTCCTTCCTCGGGGAAGCCCAACCCCTTCAGCGTGGAGAGCCTTCTCTCGGACTCGCCCCCACGCAGGAAAGCGCCCTCCTCGGCCCCCAACCCGGCCTTGGCCTCCCCCTGCGCCCCCGCCGCCGCCCGCGCCCTCCTGGGCAAGGGCCACTTCCTCTTGTACCCCATCACCCAGCCCCTGGGCTTCCTGGTGCCCCAAGCCGCCCTCAAGAGCCACGAGGGCGCCCCCATGGCCCCCCAGGCCCACCCGCGGGGATCCCCCTTGCCCGCCGCCAACCCCAGCCCCGACCCGGCCCAGCCCCGCAGCACCACCACGCTGGAGAGCCTCGAAGGAGCGGCCCCGAGGAGGAGGAGGACGACGCCTTCCCCTGCTTCCCCTTCTCCTTCCTCTCCCCCTCCGCCTCCACTTCCTCCTACTTCCCCTCCTCCTCCTCTTCCTCCCTCTTGCGACTCTTCTTCCCAGGTGGACAGTGGTCGCCCGCCTCTCCCCACGCGAGACCCGCCTCAGAGCCGCGACGCCGCCGCCTCCGCCGCCGCCGAGAGCCACAGCAGCCACGCAGACTGTGAGGAAGTGGATATGGACTGAACGGGAGGGGTGCGGACACACGCGTGGGAGGGAAACGTGGTGCGTGGGTACGGACACGCGGAAGGGGTGGGCGCGCGGGGATCTCGGGCGTCAACACGCGTGAGGGAAAGGGACACGCGTGGGGGAAAGGGCGCGCGTGGGGAGTTTTGGACCAAAAGCGTTCAGCAGGAACCCACCCCTTCAAAAGACCAGCTTCCCCCCCGCCCCAGATCTGCCTAAGGGAGTGGACACGCGTGAGGGAAAGGGACACGCGTGGGGGAAAGGGCGCGCGTGGGGAGTTTTGGACCAAAAGCGTTTAGCAGGAACCCACCCCTCAAAAAGACCAGCTTTCCCCCCCCCCCCAGATCTGTTCGGGGACAAGACACGCGTGGGAACTTTGGGCCAAAAGCAGGGAGCAGGAATCCACCCCTCAAAAAGACCCTATTTCCTCCAGCTTACCTCCCAGGTCTGTTCTAGTGAAAGGACACGCGTGGGGAGCTTTGAGCCAAAAGCAGGGAGCAGGAACTCACCCCTCAAAAAGACCCTATTTCCTCCAGCTTACCTCCCAGGTCTGTTTGAGGGGAAGGACACGCGTGGGGAGCTTTGAGCCAAAAGCAGGGACCCACCCCTCAAAAAAGACCCTATTTCGACTAGCTTCCCTCTCAGATCTGTTTGGGTAAAGGACACGGGTGAGGAAAGGACACACGCGGGAAGCTGTGGGCCAAGAGCTTCCCTCCCAAGTCTGTTTGGGGGAAAGGACAGGCGTGGGGAAAGAACACGCGTGGGCCAAAAGCAGGGAGCAAGAATTCACTCCTCAAAAAGACCCTATTTCCTCCAGCTTCCCTCTCAGGTCTGTTTGGGGAAAAGGACAGGCGTGGGGAAAGAACACGCGTGGGCCAAAAGCAGGGAGCAGGAATCCACCCCTCAAAAAACCCACACTATTTCCTCCAGCTTCCCTCATAACTCTATTTTTTGTAGTCAGAGTGGGCTTTTAATAGCGAAAACACGCGTGGAGTTGGACCCGCGTGGGGAGCTCTTGGCCCAAAAGGAGGGAGCCGAAATCCATCTTTTTAAAAAAAAGCATTTTCTCTAGTTTTCCTTCAAGATCTATTTTTTGGTCAAGGTGGGGTTTAATAGCGGAAACACGCGTGGAGGTGGGCCCCACGTGGGGAGCTCTTGACCCAAAGAAAGAAGCAGAAATCTATCACAGTCCCTCAAAGGCAGAAGTGTCTCTCTTTCCCTAAGTTTTTTTCTCCCTTCCAAGTCTGGGAATGGACACCTGGGAAAAGAGACACGCGTGGAGAGCTTTGGGCCCAAAGGAGGGAGGAGAAATCCATTCTTATCCTTTCCCTGAAATGGTCCCACTTTCTTCCAGTTTTTCCTCACGGGTCACGGGTGGGTTTTCTATCCGCCTCCAACACGCGTGGGAATGGACACGCGTGTTTGAGAGAAAAAAGAAGCAGGAATCTACACCTCTTCCATCCCTTGCCAAACGTCAGACCTTCATCAGAAAACAGAAAGGTCCCTTTCCCCCACCCAGTTTTTCCTCCCGAATCTATTTTTGTCACGAGTGGGATTTCAATCACCCTCCAAGTTAAAGAATCAAATTAAAAGGGCAACTTTCTCTTTCCTCCCTTCTCTGGCTCTTCCTCCAAAAGGGAGTTCATTCCAAACACAACAACAACCACAACAACAACAACCACAAAAGTGTATGATGGGATGGAGAAGGGAGGGAGGAAAGAGAAGGAGGCCTGGCCTGCACCGAAGCTGGACTCGATGTGAATACTGTAAAACAAAACAAAAAAACCAACACAACAGCGACTCCTCAAACCTTGTAAAATGCAAAAATGTTTAAAGATATTTATATATGTAAAAAAAAAAAACCTCCACTTTTTTTTGATAAATAAAAACCTCTTTAAAAATCAAGGTTTACTTTTTTGGACCCCTTTTCCTTGGGTTAATAATTTATTTTACTATTCCTAATCATACTTCCAAGAATCCTAGAAAGGCCTTCCTTCCTTCCATTAGTGGGACTACTGGGGGAAAAAGATGGAGTTTTGTGTTGACATTGTCATGATGGGTTGTTGTAGGTTTTTCCGGGCTATATGGCCATGTTCTAGAGGCATTTTCTTCTGACGTTTCGCCTGCATCTATGGCAAGCATCCTCAGAGGTAGTGAGGTTATCATGATGGTTACACAAGGAAAGTCCCTCCAAATCCTCCCCAATATTTGATGGCTCTGGGTATGTGTTACTGTATTATTATTATTATTCCTAATAATATTCCTAATGGGTTGTTGTGTGTTTTCCAGGCTGTCTGGCTATGTTCCAGAAGCATTCTCTCCTGACGTTTTGCCTGCATCTATGACAGGCGTCCTCAGAGGTTGTGAGGTCTGGAACATGGCTATGCAGCCCAGAAAACTCACAACAACCCAGTGATTCCAGCCATGCAAGCCTTTGAGAATATATTATTATTATTATTATTATTATTATTATTATTATTATTCCTAATAATATTCCTAATAATATTCCTAATAATATTCCTAATGGGTTGTTGTGTGTTTTCCAGGCTGCCTGGCTATGTTCCAGAAGCATTCTCTCCTGACGTTTTGCCCGCATCTATGACAGGCGTCCTTAGAAGTTGTGAGGTCTGGAACATGGCTATGCAGCCCAGAAAACTCACAACAACCCAATGATTCCAGCCATGCAAGCCTTTGAGAATGTATTATTATTATTATTATTATTATTATTATTATTATTCCTAATAATATTCCTAATGGGTTGTTGTGTGTTTTTCAGGCTGTCTGGCTATGTTCCAGAAGCATTCTCTCCTGACGTTTCGCCTGCATCTATGACAGGCGTCCTCAGAGGTTGCGAGGTCTGGAACATGGCTATTCAGCCCAGAAAACTCACAACAACCCAGTGATTCCAGCCATGCAAGCCTTTGAGAATATATTATTATTATTATTATTATTATTATTATTATTATTATTATTCCTAATAATATTCTTAATGGGTTGTTGTGCGTTTTCCAGGCTGTCTGTTCCAGAAGCATTCTCTCCTGACATTTCGCCTGCATCTATGACAGGCATCCTTAGAAGTTGTGAGGTCTGGAACATGGTTATGCAGCTTGGAAAACTCACAACAACCCAGTGATTCCAGCCATGCAAGCCTTTGAGAATATATTATTATTATTATTATTATTATTATTATTATATAATATATTTATTAATATATAATATATATTATATATTATATAATATATATTTATTATTATATAATAATATTATATATTATTATATATTATTAATTTATTATAATAATAATATATTTATTATTATTATTATTATTATTATTATTATTATTATTATTAGAAACACAGCAAGAAGAGTCCACAGCAGACAAGATCACTCTGTTGGCTGTTGTATTGGACATTTCCCAAGTGTCTAGGACTGTGTGATGTATTCTCGAAGAATAATGTGTGCAGATCCCAGTAAGGTGGTCTTCTGCAGCTGGCTGATGATAATTTTGTCACTGCTGATTGTGCTTAAGTGCAGGCCAAGGTCTTTAGGCACTGCACCCAGTGTGCCGATCACCATTGGGACCACCTTTACTGTATTCTGGAAGAATAATGTGTGCAGATCTCAGTAAGGTGGTCTTCTGCAGCTGGCTGATGATAATTTTGTCACTGCTGATTGTGCTTAAGTGCAGGCCAAGGTCTTTAGGCACTGCACCCAGTGTGCCGATCACCATTGGGACCACCTTTACTGTATCCTGGAAGAATAATGTGTGCAGATCCCAGTAAGGTGGCCTTCTGCAACTAGCAGATGATAATTTTGTCAGCACTAATTGTGTTTAAGTGCAGGCCAAGGTCTTTAGGTACTGCGCCCACTGGGACCACCTTGACTGGCTTGTGCCAGAGTCTATTATTATTATTATTATTATTATTATTATTATTAGTAGTAGTAGTAGTAGTATATTGTCGAAGGCTTTTGTGGCCGGAATCACTGGGTTGTTGTAGGTTTTTCAGGCTATAGGTCCATGTTCCAGAAGCCCTCTCTCCTGACATTTCGCCTGCATCCTCAGAGCTTGTGAGGTCTGTTGGAAACTAGGAAAATGGGGTTTATATATCTGTGGAATAATGTCCAAGGTGGGAGAAAGAACTCTTGTCTGTTGGAGGCAAGTGTGAATATCTGCAATTGGCCAACTATAATACTCCTCTTTAGGAATATTATAGTTGGCCAATTACAATATTCACAGAGCGCCTTTCCTTATTGGAACTACAGAAAAGAGAATGGACTATGTGTTGACATTATGATTACTTTAGGAAAAGGAAGGTCATTGTATTATTCTATTGTGGAAGGCCTTCATGGCCGGAATCAATGGGTTGTTGAGACTTTTCTGGGGTGCTAGGCCATGTTCCAGAAGCATGCTCTCCTGACTTTTGCCTACATCTATGGCAGGCATCTTCAGAGGCAACCTCTGAGGATGCCTGCCATAGATCCAGTTGAAAAGTCAAGAGAGAATGCTTCTGGAACATGGCCAAACAGCCCAGAAAACTCACAGCAACCCATTGTATTATTCTTTTATCGTTCCTAATAATATTCCTAATCATCATAGAGGACCCTCTATGAGTTCCTAATTGGGATTGTAGAAAAGAGGATGGAGTTTGGTGTTGACATTATGATTAATTTGAAAGTGGGGAGGTCTCTACAAATCCTTCCTGATATTTTATGGTTCTAGATGTGTATTATTATTATTATTATTATTATTATTATTATTATTAATCATTCCTAATAGTACTCCTAATCAGTAGAGAGGGCCTGGGATGGTACTACTAGAACTATAGAAAAGAGGATGGAGTTTGGTGTTGACATTATCATTATTTTTAAAAGAGGGAGGTCTCTCCAAATCCTCCTGGATATTGTATGGATCAAGATGTGTGTTATATTATTGTTATGGTGGTGGAGGCTCCTTCTTTGGAGGTTTTTAACCAGAGGCTGGATGGCCATCTGTCGGGGGTGCTTTGAATATGATTTTCCTGCTTCTTGGCTGGGGGTTGGACTGGATGGCCCATGAAATCTCTTCCAACTTTAGGATTCTATCACCATCATCATCATCATCATCATCATCAATATTATCATCATCTTCTATGATTGCTAATAATACTCCTAATCAGTAGAGAGAGCCTAAGATGGTAGTGCTAGGACTATAGAAAAGAGGATGGAGTTTGGTGTTGACATTATCATTATTTTTTTTAAGGAAAGTTACTTACTTTTTCTTTTATTATTATTCCTAATAATATTCCTAATGATCATTCATAATAATATTCCTTCATGATAATATTCCTATTCTTATTATAGAAAAGAGGATGGAGTTTGGTGTTGACATAATAATATTTTTTTTGAGAAGAGTACATTTTGGATGTGGATGTGTGATTTTATTTTATTAATCCTAATAATATTCCTAGCAATCCTAGAGGGCCTTTCTTTATTGGGACTATGGAAAAGGGGATGGAGTTTGATGCTGATGATCATTGTATTATTCCTAATAATATTCCTAATATTATTAGAGGCCTTTCCTTTGCTGGGACTATAGACAAGAGGATGGAGTTTGGTACTGATGATTATTTTACTATTCCTGATAATATTCCTAATAGTATTAGAGGTCCTTCCTTTACTGGGCATATAGACAAGAGGATGGAGTTTGGTACTGATGACTATTGCATTATTCCTAATAATATTACTAATATTATCAGAGGCCTTTCTTTTACTGGGTCTATAGAAAAGATGTTGGAGTTTGGTGTTGATGATTATTCTATTATTCCTAATAACATTCCTTATATTATTAGAGGCCTTTCCTTTACTTGGACTATAGAAAATATGATGGAGTTTGGTATTATCATCATAGAGTGCCTTTCTTTACTGGGTCTGAGTTTGGTGTTGATGATTATTCTGTTATTCTTACTACTATTCCTAATATTATTAGAGGCCCTTCTTTTGGGACTATAGAAAAGAGGATGGAGTTTGGTGTTATTATTATTATTATTATTATTATTATTATTTTATCATTCCCAATAATATTCCTAGTATTATTAGAGGCTCTTCCTTTACTGGGCCTATAGAGAATTGGATGGAGTTTGGTGTTGATAATTATTTTACTATTCCTAATAGTATTAGAAGCCCTTTCTTTACTGGGACTATGGAAAAGAGGATGAAGTTTGGTGTTTATTTTTTTATTATCCCTAATAATGTTCCTATTATCATTATCATTATTATTATTAGATGATGATGATGATTATTATATAGCTAATATTATTAGAGGCCTTTCCTTTACTGGGACTATAGAAAAGAGGATATAGTTTGATGTTGATGATTACTTTATTATTCCTAATGATATTCCTAATGATTATTAGTATGTTATTATTATTATTATTATTATTATTATATTCCTAATATTATTAGAGGCCTTTCCTTTACTGGGACTATGGAAAAAAGGATGGAGTTTGGTGCTGATTATTTTTATTATTATTCCTAATAATATTCCTAATAGTATTAGATGATGATGATGATGATGATGATTGTTATTATTATATTCCTAATATTTTTAGAGGCCCTTTACTGGGACTATAGAAAAGAGGATGGAGTTTGGTGTTGATTATTATTTTAATTATTCCTAATAATATTCCTAATAGTATTAGATGATGATGATGATGATGATGATGATAATGATGATAATGATGATGATTATTATTATATTCCTAATATTATTAGAGGCCCTTCCTTAACAGGGATTATAGAAAAGAGAATGGAGTTTGGTGTTGATGATTATTTTTTTATTCCTAATAATATTCCTAATATTATTAGAATATTATTATTATATACCTAATATTATTAGAGGCCTTTCCTTTACTGGGACTATAGAAAAGAGAATGATGGTTGGTGTTGATGATTATTTTATTATTCCTAATGATAATCCTAATGATTATTAGTATATTATTATTATATTCCTAATATTATTAGAGGCCCTTCCTTTCCTGGGATTATAGAAAAGGGGATGGGGTTTGGTGTTGATTATTATATTATTATTACTAATAATATTTCTAATAGTATTAGATTATTATTATTATTGTCGTAATAATTTTAGTTTTTTTTATTATTACTCCTAATAATATTTCTAATAGTATTAGATGATGATTATGATGATGATTATGATTATTATATTCCTAATATTATGAGAGGCCCTTCCTTTCCTGGGATTATAGAAAAGGGGATGGGGTTTGGTGTTGATTATTATATTATTATTACTAATAATATTTCTAATTGTATTAGATTATGATTATTATTATGATTATTATAGTCCTAATAATTTTAGATTTTTTATTATTCCTAATAATATTCCTAATAGTATTAGATGATGATTATGATGATGATTATGATTATTATATTCCTAATATTATTAGAGGCCCTTCCTTTAGTGGGACTATAGAAAAGAGGATGGAGTTTGGTATTGATTATTGTTTCATTAATCTTATTACTATTCCTAGTATTATGAGAGGCCCTTCCTTAACTGGGACTATAGAAAAGAGGATGGAGTTTGGTGTTGATGATTATTGTATTATTCTTATTACTATTCCTAGTATTATTAGAGGCCCTTCCTTTACTGGGACTATAGAAAAGAGGATGGAGTTTGGTGTTGATTATTATTTTATTATTCCTAATAATATTCCTAATATTATTAGAATATTATTATTAGAATAGTCCTAATATTATTAGAGGCTGTTCCTTTACTGAGTCTATAAAAAAGAGAATGGAGTTTGGCATTGATTATTATTCTATTATTCTTATTACTATTCCTAATATTATTAGAGTCCCTTCCTTAACTGGGACTATAGAAAAGAGGATGGAGTTTGGCATTGATTATTATTCTATTATTCTTATTACCCTTCCTAGTCTTGTTAGAGGCCTTTTCTTTCCTGGGTCTGTAGAGGAGAGAGCTTTGTGTTGAGGATTGTTCTGTTATTCTTAATGATATTCCTCATAATAATAACAATAATAATCATGGAGGCCCTTCCTTAACTGGGACTACAGAAAAGGGGATGGTGTTGACATGACAATTATTTTTTCTAAAGGGAGGTCTCTCTCTCTCTCTCTCTCTCTCTCTCTCTCTCTCTCTCTTTTTCTCCAAGCCCAGTCCCCAGTCTTCTGGCATGGGGTCTGGAGATGTGTTTATTGCTTAACCGATCTATTCCTCCCCCCTCCCCATCCCAAACCAGCCCCCTCCCCATTGAGAAAGGGGGGAAGAAGAGAAGGCGAGGTGAGGCGCCTGGGGCTGCGAGGAGGCGGCCCCCCAAAAAAAGGCTCCTGGTGCGTTTTGATATGAAAGTAATTATTTTCCCGGGAGCGGCGGCGGGGATTCGGTTTCCTCGCCCAAAGGGTTATTAGACATTACCGATTTGGAGCGATATGAAATCACATAAACTTCCTACAATAATAGAATTAGCATGAAAGGCTGGGGTGTCAAATTGAAATGGGAAAATAATAGCCTGGGCAGCTGGGGGAGTGGGCGCGCATATTGGAGAGGCGCTGGGAGGCGTGGAGGGGAATTTTCATGAGCCAAACCCTCGTCTCCCCTCTTCCAACACACCTCCCTCCCTCCTTCCCTCCTTCCCTCCTTCCTCTTCCCTCCCTCCCTCCTCCTCTTTTGTCAGCCCTCTTGTAGCCGGCTATATTAAGATAGATGTCCAATGATATCTCTCATTGTTCTGTCGCTTATATTGATGTCGCGGCGTTATCAGCCTATTGATCATGTGTCGCGCGTAATAGGACAGCCGCGGCAAAGGCGACCTCTTCCCCTCCCTTTTTGTCTCTGTTTTCCCCCCTCCTTCCCCCCTTTTCCTTTTTTTTTTGGTTGTTGTTAACCAAGGCATTTGTTCTAATAGGGAAGGGGGTCTTTGGGGACCCTTTGTGGGCGGCCGGGACAGCTGCACCCGAGATAGATGAGAGGGAGGAGGAGGAGGAGGAGGAAAAGGAAGGGGAATCGAGCTCTCCAGCTCGCTTTTGGGCATCTTTACGCACGCCCCTCCAAGCTGGAACCCATTGGCATTAGGTCTTGGGCGCCCCCAAATCGAGGCTATTTATTTACCCCTCTCCAAAGCTTCCCAATGCCAGAGATCAGTCTCCTGAAATCTGGAGATACATAAGAATAAAAAGAGACTATAGAGAAGAGGATGGAGTTTGGTGTTGGTGATTATTTCATCATTCCTAATGATATTCCTTATATGATTAGAGCCCCTTCCTTTTCTGGAACTATAGAGAAAAGAGGATGGAGTTTGGTGTTGGTGATTATTTCATCATTCCTGATTGTTGGGAATCTGAGCTGTTAGGCTCAAAATACCCTCAGTTGGGGTGATTCCACCAAAAATACAGCAAAGTTGCACAGCAGAAGCGTGCTGGGCCCATAACCCTATGTTGGGACACCCCTACAAACTGTGACCTATTGGCATTATGTCTTGGGTACCCCCAAATCGAGGCTATTTATTTATCCCTCTCCAAAGCTTCTCAATGCCAGAGATCAGTCTCCTGAAATCTGCAGATACATAAGGATAAAGAGAGACTATAGAGCAGAAGATAGAGTTTGGTGTTGGTGATTATTTCATCATTCCTAATTGTTGGGAATCTGAGCTGTTAGGCTCAAAATACCCTCAGTTGGGGGTGATTCTACCAAAAATACAGCAAAGTTGCACAGCAGAAGCGTGCTGGGCCCATAACCCTATGTTGGGACACCCCTACAAACTGTGACCTATTGGCATTATGTCTTGGGTACCCCCAAATCGAGGCTATTTATTTACCCCTCTCCAAAGCTTCCCAATGCCAGAGATCAGTCTCCTGAAATTTGGAGATACAGCAGCATAAAAAGAGACTATAGAGAAGAAGATAGAGTTTGGTGTTGGTGATTATTTCATCATTCCTAATGATATTCCTCATAGTATTAGAGCCCCTTCCTTTACTGGAACTATAGAAAAGAGGATGGAGTTTGGTGTTGGTGATTATTTCATCATTCCTAATTGTTGGGAATCTGAGCTGTTAGGCTCAAAATACCCTCAGTTGGGGTGATTCCACCAAAATATAGCAGAGTTGCACAGTGGAAGCGTGTTGGGCCCATAACCCTATGTTGGGACACCCCTCCAAATTGTGACCTATTGGCATTATTTCTTGGGCTCCACCAAATCAAGACCTATTTATTTACCCCTCTCCAAAGCTTCCCAATGTCAGAGGTCAGTCTTCTGAAATCTGCAGATACATAAGGATAAAGAGAGACTATAGAGAAGAAGATAGAGTTTGGTGTTGGTGATTATTTCATCATTCCTAATTGTTGCGAATCTGAGCTGTTAGGCTCAAAATACCCTCAGTTGGGGGTGATTCTACCAAAAATACAGCAAAGTTGCACAGCAGAAGCGTGCTGGGCCCATAACCCTATGTTGGGACACCTCTACAAGATGTAACCAATTGGCATTATTTCTTGGGTGCCCTCAAATCCAGACCTATTTATTTACCCCTCTCCAAAGCTTCCAATGCCAGAGATCAGTCTTCTGAAATCTGCAGATACATAAGAGCAAAAAGAGACTATAGAGAAGAGGATGGTATTTGGTGTTGATGATTATTTTATTTTATTTGTGTCAGGAGCGACTTGAAAAACTGCAAGTCGCTTCTGGTGTGAGAGAGCCGGCCGTCTCCAGGGACGTTGCCCAGGGGACGCCCAGTTGTTTTGATGTTTTACCATCCTTGTGGGAGGCTTCCCTCATGTCCCCGCATGGGGAGCTGGAGCTGACAAAGGGAGCTCATCCACCGCTCTCCCAGGATTCGAACCTCCGACCCGTGTGTCTTCAGTCCTGCCGGCACAGGGGTTTAACTCACTGCGCCACCGGGGGGCTCCTGGTTATTTTATTATTCCTAATAATATTATTAATAATTATTATAGAGGCCCTTCCTTGACTGACGTCTCCCCAAAACTAGACTTCTTTATCTCCTTCCAAATGAGAGGAATGTTTCATTTTTCCACCTCCCCCCAAAGTCTCAATCTACCCCAAAAGAGAGGAATATATACTATTTACCTAGTACCAACCTTTCCCAAATCTAGGCCTGTATTTCTCCCAAAAGAGAGAACAATAATAATAATAATATAAAAGTAATAATAATAAATATTAATTATATATAATAATAAACTTTATTTCTATCTATTCAAAATATGCCATCGTCCCCTATGGAGACCTATTTATATCTCCAAAAAGAGTATTTCTATCGGATTGTTGTATGTTTTCCGGGCTGTATGGCCATATTCCAGAAGCATTCTCTCCTGACGTTTCGCCTGCAACTATGGCAGGCATCTTCAGAGGTTGGGAGGTCTTCTCCAGTCGAGATATGTGTATCTTTCTCCCAATATAGCTCTGCGTGCCCAAATCTAGACTTACTTCTCTCTCTTTCTCCAAAAAGAATAATATCTAAATCTATATATTATCTAGCTCCAGCTTTGGAAAAAGTGAAGGTGAAAAAATCCCTAAATCTAGACCCATTTCCTCTCTCCAACTTCCCTAATCGACCTATGTATCTTTCTCCCAACATAGCCCTTTTGCATGCTCAAATCTAGACCTATTTCTCTCTCTCTCTCAAAAGAATATCTCTCTATAGCATCCCCAAATCTAGATCTATATATTATCAGTCTCCAGCTCCAGGCTGGCTCCAAATTTGGAAAAAGTGAATTGGAAACATTAAAAACATCCCTAAATCTAGTCCCATTTTCCCTCTCCAACTTGTCCACTCTACTTATGTATCTTTCTCCCAACATAGCCCTTTTGCATGCCCAAATCTAGATCTATTTTTCCTCTCTGATTATCAAAAGAACCTATGTCTTTTTCTGCCAACATAGCTCCTTTGCATGCCCAAATCTAGACTTATTTCTCTCTCACACACAAAAGAATATCTCTCTTTAGCATCCCCAAATATAGATCTATATATTATCTGTCTCCAGCTCCAGGCTGGCTCCAAATCTGGAAAAAGTGAATTGGAAACATTAAAGATATCCCTAAATCTAGACCCATTTCCCTGTTCCAACTTCCCCAATCGACCTATGTCTCTTTCTGCCAACATAGGTCCTTTGGATGCCCAAATCTAGACTTATTTCTCTCTCACACACAAAAGAATATATCTCTTTAGCATCCCCAAATCTAGATCTATATATTATCTGTCTCTAGCTTCAGGCTGGCTCCAAATTTGGAAAAGTGAAGGTAAAAAAACCCCCTAAATCTAGACCCATTTCTCCTCTCCAAAGCTTCCCATCATCACCGGTGAAATCTCTCCAAAAAAGAAGGGAAGAATAAGAATAAAAAAGGAGGAATGTATCTAAATAAAACCCTAAATTTAGACCCATTTCCCTTCTCCAAAGCTTCCCATCATCACAGGTGAAATCACACCAAAAAAGAAGGGAAGAATGATAAAAAAGGAGGAATGTATCCAAATAAAACCCCTAAATTTAGACCCATTTCCCTCTCCAAAACTTCCCATCATCACAGGTGAAATCTCTCCAAAAAAGAAGGGAAGAAGAAGAATAAAAAAGGAGGAATGTATCCTGAATTTAGACCCATTTCCCTCTCCAAAACTTCCCATCATCACAGGTGAAATCTCTCCAAAAAAGAAGGGAAGAATAAGAATAAAAAAGGAGGAATGTATCTAAATAAAACCCTAAATTTAGACCCATTTTCCATCTCCAAAGCTTCCCATCATCACAGGTGAAATCTCTCGGAAAAAAGAAGGGAAGAATAAGAATAAAAAAGGAGGAATTGATCCCTTTGGGGGTCCCCAAATCGACACCCATGTGCCCAATAGAAATGCGCAAAAAGGGAAGAAAATAGAGGAATGGGGCCCTTTGGGGTCCCCAAATGGACACCCAAGGATGAGTAGAAATGCGCAAAAAGGGAAGAGAAATCGAGAGGAAGAATGTGTATATCCATTTCTGATCCAGACCTCTTTGGAGAGCCCCCCAAAGGCCAGGCCCCAGTCTCCCTGGCAGTGTTGCAGAAAGGGAAAGCCAGGCCTCCCCTCCCAACCTCTCCAATTCCCCAGAAATTGGTTTGCCAATTATTAAAACCATTAATTCTGGCGAGGCGGCGGCGGGCGGCTGGAATTATGTTTACAGCCTCGTTAAATATCTCTGATCCCTCCTGGTCATCAGGCCCTTTATTTGCAAATAAATTGAAAATAATCAGAAGGACAGGAGCGGATGGCGCTCTCCTCTTTTCCCCTCCTTTTCCTCCTCTCTTTCTCTCTCTCTCTCTCTCCTTCCATCCAAATGAATTTCTGAGCCTCAGTCCCTTTCATAATATTTACATAATTTTTTTTGTGTGTTGCTTAGTGGCTCTGATATTTGCTCTCTAGGAGACCGAACGACGATGGGATTTGGGGAAGGGAGGGGGGAAGAAAAGAGAATAATTATTGGATCCAAAGCAAGCGAGGAAAGAAGGAGAAGGGCAAAGGGGAGGAATCCAGAAGGAAGGGAAGAACCTCCTTGTCTTTATCTCTCTATTATCTATTGCTTAGAAATGGGAGGTACTTTTTTGCGCCATTGCCCTCTTGGAGCAAAAGTCAAGCCTCAAGCTGCCTTGAGTCTCTTTTGAGAGAGATAATGCGGGATATAAATACTACTCCTGCACTGCAAGTCGCTTCTGGTAGGAGAGAATTGGCCGTCTGCAAGGACTTTGCCCAGAGGACTCCTGGATGTGTTACCATCCTGTGGGAAGTTTCTCTCATGTCCCCGCATGGGAAGCTGGAGCTGACAGATGGGAGCTCACCCCGCTTCTAGTGTGAGAGAATTGGCCGTCTGCAAGGATGTTGCCCAGGGGACTCTGGGATGTGTTACCATCCTGTGGGAGGCTTCTCTCATGTCCTCACATGTGATGCTGGAGCTGACAGATGGGAGCTCACCCCGCTTCTAGTGTGAGAGAATTGACCGGCTGCAAGGACGTTGCCCAGGGTACGCCGGGATGTGGTACCATCCTGTGGGAGGCTTCTCTCATGTCCCCGCATGGGAAGCTGGAGCTGACAGATGGGAGCTCACCCCGCTTCTGGTGTGAGAGAATTGACCGCCTACAAGGACGTTTTCCAGAGGACTCCTGAATGTGTTACCATCCTTTGAGAGGCTTCTCTCATGTCCTCACACCGGAAGCTGGAGCTGACAGATGGGAGCTCACCCTGCTTCTGGTGTGAGAGAACTGACCGTCTGCAAGGATGTTTTCCAGAGGACTCCTGGATGTGTTACCATCCTTGCAGACGGTCAATTCTCTCACATCAGAAACTGGGTGAGCTCCCATCTGTCAGCTCCAGCTCCCGGTGTGAGGACATGAGCGAAGCCTCCCACAGGATGGTAACACATCCAGGAGTGCTCTGGAAAACGTCCTTGCAGACGATCAATTCTCTCACTCCAGAAACTGGGGACATGAGAGAAGCTTCCCATAGGAAGGTAACAGGATGGGAGGCTTCGTTCATGTCATCACACCGGAAGCTGGAGCTGACAGATGGGAGCTCACCCAGTTTCTGTGGGAGGCTTCTCTCGTGTCCTCACTTGGGGAGCTGAAGCTGACAGACTTGTGAAGTGCAAACTACACCTCCCAGGACGCCGCAACATTGAGCCATGGCAACTGAAGTGATCCCTGGGAGTTGTAGTTCTATAAGGCCCGTTGCCTTGTGGAGTACAAACTACAACTCCCAGGGTGCCGCAACATTGAGCCATGGCAGCTAAAGTGGTCCCTGGGAGTTGTAGTTTGCACTCCACTACAACTCCCAGAGCTACAACTCCCAGGGACCACTTTAGCTGCCATGGCTCAATGTTGCGGCATCCTGGAAGTTGTAGTTTGCACTCTACAAAGTGGCAGGCCTTGTGGAACTACAATTCCCAGGGACCACTTCAGCTGCCAAGGCTCAATGTTGCGCACCCTGGAAATTGTAGCTTGTACTCCATAAGGTGACAGGCCTTGTGGAACTACAATTCTCAGGGACCAGTTTAGCTGCCATGTTGAGACATCCTGGAAGTTGTAGTTTGCACTCCACAAAGCGACAGGCCTTGTGGAACTACAACTCCCAGGGACCGCTTCAGCTGCCATGGCTCCATGTTGCGGCATCTTGGAAGTTGTAGTTTGCACTCTACAAGGCGACAGGCCTTGTGGAACTACAACTCTGAGAGACCAGTTTAGCTGCCATGGCTCATACTACATCCTTGAAGATGTAGTAGGAGACCCCGGTGGCACAGCGGGTTAAACCTTTGTGCCCTGAAGACTGACACGTCGCAGGTTCGAATCCGGGGAGAGCGCAGATGAGCTCCCTCTGTCAGCTCTAACTCACCGCGGGGGGGTGGGGGGGTGGGTGGGTATGAGAGAAGCCTCCCACAAGGATGGCAAAACATCAAAACATCCAGGTGTCCCTTGGGCAACGTCCTTGCAGACGGCCAATTCTCTCACACCAGAAGAGACTTGTAGTTTCTCAAGTCGGAGCCCAGAGGAGTGGGTCGACAACAAATTGGATAGGATAGCATCAAGTGTCTATAGCTCTGCTGGTTTATGGGTGCTATTACTTTTACTACTACTACTACTACTACTAATAATAATAATAATAACACGAAAATAATAATGACACGAAAAAAGGAAGTTGTAGTTTATTGTCGAAGGCTTTCATGACCGGAATCACTGGGCTGTTGTAGGTTTTTTCGGGCTATATGGCCATGTTCTAGAAGCAGTCTCTCCTGACGTTTCACCTGCATCTATGGCAAGCATCATCAGAGGTAGTGCAGATGCTTGCCATAGATGCAGGCGAAACGTCAGGAGAGAATGCCTCTAGGGACATGGCCATATAGCCCGAAAAACCTCTGAGGATGCTTGCCATAGATGCAGGCGAAACGTCAGGAGAGAATGCCTCTAGGACATGGCCATATAGCCCGAAAAACCTCTGAGGATGCTTGCCATAGATGCAGGCGAAACGTCAGGAGAGAATGCCTCTAGGACATGGCCATATAGCCCGAAAAAACCTACAACAACCCAGTGATTCCGGCCCTGAAAGCCTTCGACAATAAACTACAACTTCCTTTTTTTCGTGTCATTATTATTTTCGTATTATTATTATTATTATTATTATTATTATTATTAGTAGCAGCAGCAGTAATTTGCACTCTATAAGGCGACAGGCCTTGTGGAACTACAATTCCCAGGGTCCCCATTGCGTTGCGTAATGGCAGCTCAAATGGTGCCAGGCTGCATCCATTTTAATATTATTATTATTATTATTAGTAGTAGTAGTAGCAGTTGTTGTAATTTGCACTCTATAAGGCGACCTGCCTTGTGGAACTACAATTCCCAGGGTCCCCATTGTGTTGCGTAATGGCAGCTCAAGTGGTGCCAGGCTGCATCCATTTTAATATTATTATTATTATTATTAGTAGTAGTAGTAATTGTAATTTGCACTCTATAAGGCGACAGGCCTTGTGGAACTACAACTCCCAGGGTCCCTATTGCGTTGCGTAATGGCAGCTCAAGTGGTGCCAGGCTGCATCCATTTTAGTATTATTATTATTATTATTATTAGTAGTAGTAGTAGTTGTAATTTTCACTCTATAAGGCGACAGGCCTTGTGGAACTACAACTCCCAGGGTCCCCATTGCGTTGAGTAATGGCAGCTCAAGAGCATCCATTTTAGTATTATTATTATTAGTAACAGCAGTAGTAGTAGTAGTAGTAGTTGTAATTTGCTCTCTATAAGGCGACAGGCCTTGTGGAACTACAATTCCCAGGGTCCCCATTGCGTTGCGTAATGGCAGCTCAAGAGCATCCATTTTAGTATTATTATTAGTAGTAATAGCAGCAGCAGTAGTAGTAGTTGTTGTAATTTGCACTCTATAAGGCGACAGGCCTTGTGGAACTACAACTCCCAGGGTCCCCATTGCGTTGCGTAATGGCAGCTCAAGAGCATCCATTTTAGTATTATTATTATTAGTAATAGCAGCAGCAGTAGTAGTAGTAGTAGTAGTAGTAGTTGTAATTTGCACTCTATAAGGCGACAGGCCTTGTGGAACTACAATTCCCAGGGTCCCCATTGCGTTGCGTAATGGCAGCTCAAGTGGCGCCAAGCTGCATCCATTCCACAGTGTAAACACCGCCAGAACTCCAAAATCCGGATTTGGCACAGAGGTCCCCCTTTGTCTCCTCAACCGCCTCCACGCTTTGAAGAAAAAGAAGGGGGTTTAAAATGTCATTCCGCTTAGGAAACAGGAGCAGGAAAGAGAGAGCGAGAAAGAGGAAAAGGAGGAGAGAGAGAGGGAAAAAAACCCACACACACACAACCCCTGTGCGTTAAAAATGGTTGGTTATTTTATCTAAGGTGAACAATTTGTCTGGCAGCGATAAATCGGCTCCTTGCCTTCCATTTGCAGCTGTTCATTTGGGCGGCTAAGAAATATATAAAAAGGGGGGGGGGGGTGGGCGCAGAAAGAGAAATATATAGAAGGGGGGGGGATAGAGAGAGATAGAGAGAGAGAGAGAGAGAGAGAGAGAGAAAGATATAGACTCATGTATAATGGATTTGCAGTTTGACTGTTGGAGTATCGCTGCCCGCACACTCGTGTCCTTAAGGTGAAATTACTGATTTACTTAAGCAGTTTAGAGGTTTCCTCTCCCTCTCTCTCTCTGTTTCCCTCCCTTCTTCGGGAGGGAATCATCCTAGAAGCCAGACAGGCAGGCAGGCAGGAGCCCCCTCCCCACTTTCTCCCCCCTTTCTCCCCCCCCTCCCCAAAAAGCAGCAGGCTGTGTGTGATTCTAGACAAACTATCCATCGATCTGGGTCCCCGGCAGCCGCCGCCTCCGCCATGAATCATACTTTATGAATTCAATTTCTACCAGGAGAAATTTTCAATTTGAACGCCGGATCATTATGGGAGAGTGTAAATTGTTTTTGCTCTATTATGCATCGGACGCTATCATTTTTCTTTCTAATTACGGAGGTGTCAGGTCGGGCTGTCATGCAGGCGCTGATTTTCAATTTAACTGATCATCATACATTCATTTTCCCATTTGATAAATCTGCTATCGAGACGTCCTCGCCATGCCTGGAATATTAAGAGCCCCGCTACCCAAAGCCCCGGTAAATGGGGGGATGTGGATGCGGCAATAAGCGCAGATCAGCCAGCTAATTTAGCACCTCCTGATTCCCCATCTCCATTTCTCATTTCCAATTCTCCAAGGAGAGAGAGAGAAAGAGAGAGAGAGAGAGAGAGAGAGAGAGAAAGAGGGGGAGGAAAGGAAGGAGGGAGGGAGGGAGAAAGAAGGGGAGAGAAGGGGGGAAAAATCCAGCCCAAAGGCAAAGCACCGCCTGCCTCCTTCTCTCTCTCTCTTTCTCTCTCTCTTTCCTTCTCCCTCTCTCTTTTATGGGGGGCGAGAAGAGAGAGATATTGGGGGTGTGTAACATGGGGTGTATGTGGTGGCGTG
>NC_090035.1:10620491-10725491 GCF_037176765.1 Anolis sagrei | reverse complement strand
GCAGTTTGATTATTATTATTATTATTATTATTATTATTATTCTGAAATTGTGTTTAAGTGCAGGCCAAGGTCTTTAGGCACTGCACCCAGTGTGCCGATCACCTCTGAGACCACCTTGACTGGCCAGAGTCTTTGCAGTTCGATTATTATTATTATTATTATTATTATTATTATTATTATACTGCGACTGTGTTTAAGTGCAGGCCGATCACCACTGGGACCACCTTGACTGGCTTGTGCCAGAGTCTTTGCAGTATTATTATTATTGTTCTGTGATTGTGCTTAAGTGCAGGCCAAGGTCTTTAGGCACTGCACCCAGTGTGCCGATCACCTCTGAGACCACCTTGACTGGCCAGAGTCTTTGCAGTTCGATTATTATTATTATTATTATTATTGTTATTATTATTATTATTATTATTATTATTCTGCGATTGTGTTTAAATGCAGGTCAAGGTCTTTAGGCACTGCACCCAGTGTGCTCATCACCACTGGGACCACCTTGACTGGCTTGTGCCAGAGTCTTTGCAGTTTGGTTATTATTATTATTATTATTATTATTATTATTATTATTATACTGCGACTGTGTTTAAGTGCAGGCCGATCACCACTGGGACCACCTTGACTGGCTTGTGCCAGAGTCTTTGCAGTATTATTATTATTATTATTATTATTATTATTATTCTGTGATTGTGTTTAAGTGCAGGCTGAGGTCTTTAGGCACTGCACCCAGTGTGCCAATCACCACTGGGACCACCTTGACTGGCTTGTGCCAGAGTCTTTGCAGTTCAATTATTATTATTATTATTATTATTATTATTATTATTATTATTATTCTGTGATTGTGTTTAAGTGCAGGCTGAGGTCTTTAGGCACTGCACCCAGTGTGCCAATCACCACTGGGACCACCTTGACTGGCTTGTGCCAGAGTCTTTGCAGTTCAATTATTATTATTATTATTATTATTATTATTATTATTATTATTCTGTGATTGTGTTTAAGTGCAGGCTGAGGTCTTTAGGCACTGCACCCAGTGTGCCCATCACCACTGGGACCACCTTGACTGGCTTGTGCCAGAGTCTTTGCCGTATTATTATTATTATTATTATAATTATTATACTGCTTTTTTTTCTTTTAAAGAAACTCAAAGTGCACAGTGGTTCTCAACCTGGGGTCCCCAGATGTTTTTGGCCTTCAATTCCCAGAAACCCTAACAGCTGTAAACTGGCTGGGATTTCTGGGAGTTGTAGGCCCAAAACATCTGGGGACCCCAGGTTGAGAACCACTGGGAGAGCTGGTGCCTCTCCAAACTACAGTTCCCATAATTCCCTAGCATTGAGCCATGGCAACTAAAGTGCCTTCATTCTGTAGTGTAGGTGCAGCCTTGAAGACACACAACAACAACTGGAGTATCCATGTGTGTTATTTTGGCATTTCGTGAAGAAGAGAAGGCAATCTCTCCTGTCCAAGGATGCTTCCCTCTCATACTATTTTGGCAATGCAAAAATATTGGAAATGGCACAGAAAGAGAGAGAGACAAGCGGGATAAATCCTTGCCTTGAAACCCCCCTTTGGAGACCTTCCTGCCTTGGCCTCCCCTCCCTCCTTCCAATATCCATTTAGGACTAGAGAGCTGCTGGTAATTATATAATTTAAAATCCATTTAACACTGGCTAGCACGACAGTAAATATATGCATATTGCTAATAAGATTTGCACAATTATGCCGGTCAAACACAGGGAAATGTTTACTGCCTTTCAAAAATAATAAATAATTTAAGGGGGGAAAAAAAGGGAAGACAAAGAAACTTCCCCAAACTTCTTTTTTTAAGGCAAGTCTTCTCCTTCTAAATGTCTAAGATTTAAACTTTCTTGCTTGGAGGGGGGGGGGGGGGGGGCTCATAAAAAACAGTCTATTTAAAGGGGAAAGATGGGTCCCTTCTTGGAAATTCGGACGCCTCTTTGATTTCCTCCGGCAGATAATAAAACTAAATATTTGCAAGGTTGGTGCTCGCAGTTCATAAAATACGATTATCAGATAATCCTCAGCTGTGAATCTATTTGTCTAGTTAACAGATGAGTACAAAAAAAAGGGGGGAGCAAAGAAGGGTGAAAGGGAGGGCTGGAAAGACAGAAAGAAACAGGAGGAAGCCATAATAAGATTGAACTGCAGCTCCAGGAACTGTTTAGTCTGTTCCATCCAGAGGAGCTTTCCTGCATAAAGGTGTTTATAGTCTATTACACGGCCTAACCAAGAAAGTGATGAGTGGTATCTGGCATGTGTTCTGTACCACAAAAACTAGGGCTGATAGGGGGAAAGTGGTGCCATTTTGGGAATAGTAGGCCAAAATATACCCAGAAACAGGGTACATTTGAGGCACGAAAATGTGTGTTGGCCAGTTCTACCTACCTACCTACCTACCTACCTACCTACCTACCTACCTACCTACCTATACAAATGACCAGCCACTGCCAGAGGTGACAGAGAGTTTAATCTATGCTGACGATCGTGCCATCACCACTCAAGCAAGGAGCTTTGATTCCTCCCCAACTGGAAGTACATCTGTGTGTGCATGTGTATATATTTATGTGTATGTATCTTCTGCCAACATAGCAGTTCGAAAACATGCAAATGTGAGTAGATCAATAGGTACCGCTCCGGCGGGAAGGTAACGGTGCTCCATGCAGTCATGCTGGCCACATGACTTTGGAGGTGTCTACGGACAATGCTGGCTCTTCGGCTTAGAAATGGAGATGAGCACCACACGCCAGAGTCAGACATGACTGGACTTAATGTCAGGGGACAACCTTTACCTTTACTATGTGTATATTAGATATGGGCAAACTGTGTGTTGGCCAGTTCTACCTACCTACTTACCTACCTACCTACCTACCTACCTACCTACCTATACAAATGACCAGCCACTGCCAGAGGTAACAGAGAGTACCATCTATGCTGATGATTGTGCCATCACCACTCAAGCAAGGAGCTTTGATTCCTCCCCAACTGGAAGTACATCTGTGTGTGAGTGTGTATATATTTATGTATATGTATGTGTATATTAGATATGGGCAAACTGTGTGTTGGCCAGTTCTACCTACCTGCTTACCTACCTACCTATACAAATGACCAGCCACTGCCAGAGGTAACAGAGAGTACCATCTATGCTGATGATTATGCCATCGCCACTCAATCAAGGAGCTTTGATTCCTCCCCAACTGAAGTACATCTGTGTGTGCGTGTGCAGGCATGTAGCCGGAGGGGGGGGGGGGGCTCGGGGGGCTTCAGGCCCCCCCCGAAATTCTCATGGTGGTTCGTGAAAAGGCCTTACTGGTGCATTATTTAAACTGTTATGTTTATTCATATCATGATCTGATCATCATACTCAATATATCCCATATGCATGGGGGTATTGGGGTAATGATACAAAATGTTTGCTAGGCTAGACCCTCTTTCACTCAGATTCAGCCCCCCACGAAACTCAGCCCCCCCAACCCCCCTGAAAAAATTCAGCCCCCCCCCCCCGCAAAACGAAATCCTGGCTACGGGCCTGTGCGTGTGTATATATTTATGTATATGTATGTGTATATTAGATATGGGCAAACTGTGTGTTGGCCAGTTCTACCTACCTACTTACCTACCTACCTACCTACCTATACAAATGACCAGCCACTGCCAGAGAGTTCCATCTATGCTGACAATTGTGCCATCACCACTCAAGCAAGGAGCTCAAAGGAATCAAATTCCTCCCTAACTGGAAGTAAATCTCTGTGTGCGCGCGCGTGTGTGTATATTTTTATATGTGTGTGTATGTATGTGTATATTAGATATGGGCAAACTGTGTGTTGGCCAGTTCTACCTACCTGCTTACCTACCTACCTATACAAATGATCAGCCACTGCCAGAGGTGACAGAGAGTACCATCTATGCTGATGATTGTGCCATCACCACTCAAGCAAGGAGCTTTGATTCCTCCCCAACCTACCTACCTACCTACTTACCCACCTATACAAATGACCAGCCACTGCCAGAGGTAACAGAAAGTACCATCTATGCTGATGATTGTGCCATCACCACTCAAGCAAGGAGGCTTTGATTCCTCCCCAACTGGAAATATGTCTCTCTGTGTGTGCATGTGTATATATTTATGTCTGTGTGTGTATGTGTATATTAGATATGGGCAAACTAACTGGTGTTGGCCAGTTCTACCTACCTACCTACCTACCTACCTACTTACCTACCTACCTATACAAATGACCAGCCACTGCCAGAGATGACAGAGAGTTTAATCTATGCTGACGATAGTGCCATCACCACTCAAGCAAGGAGCTTTGATTCCTCCCCAACTGGAAGTACGTCTCTATGTGTGCACATGTATATATATTTATGTGTATGTGTATATTAGATATGGGCAAACTTCAGCCCTCCAGGTGTTATGGACTCCAACTCCCACAATTCCTAACAACTCCAGGCCCTTTCCTTTGTCTCCTCAGCTGCTTAAGCTACACATTCCTACCCAGTGCTGATCATTTGCACAAATGGCCAGCCATTGCCAAAAGTGAGAGAGTTTCATCTATGTTAATGATTGTGCCATCATCACTCAAGCAAGGAGCTTTGATTCCTACCCAACCAGAAGTATGCATGTATGTATATTTATGTGTGCGTATGTGTATAGCAGATATGGGAAAACTTGAGCCCTCCAGATGTTTTGGACTTCAACTCCTACAATTCCTAATAGCCTCAGGATCTTTCCTTTTCCTCCTAAGCCACTTAAGCTACATATTCCTGTAACTATATTTATATAAATGACCAGCCACTGCCAGAAGTGTCAGAGAGTTTAATCGATGCTGACGATTGTGCCATCACTACTCAAGCAAGGAGCTTTGATTCCTCCCCAACCAGAAGTATGTGTGCGCGCACATGCATGTATGTATATTTATGTGTGTGTGTATATTAGGTATGAACAAACTTGAGCCCTCCAGATGTTTTGGACCTCAATTCCCACAATTCCTAACAGCCTCTTTCCCCTAAGCCTGAGGTTGTTAGGAATTGTGGGAGTTGAAGTCCAAAACACCTGGAGGGCCCAAGTTTGCCCATGTCTGATCTATCCCATCTAACTGTATGTATGCGTGCCTTTAAGTCATATCATGGCAATGACTTTTCTCAAAAGAGGCTGAGAGAGCATGACTTGGGAATGGGCGATAGTGGGTTTCCATGACTGAGAGAAGGTTTCAAAACCCAGGTCTCCAATGTCCTGGTCTAATATCCAAACTACTATGTCACACTGGCTTGTGTGTGTATACATGTCTGTTCATATATCTATCTGTTCACATATATCAAATTATCTATAGTTCTGTGTATCCAGGTCATTCCTGATTTACGGTGACCCCCAAAAGTCACAATCTCAGGGTTTTGTTGGCAGGATTTGGTCAGAAGGGTTGTTCTGAGGCTGAGAGAGTGTGACCTGACAGAGTTTCCATTGCTGAGTTGGGATTCGAACCCTGGTGTCTAGAGTAGTAGTTCAACACAACAAACCTCTATGTTGTGTGTGTGACTCTAATCTATCCATCAATCTATATAATAATAATAATAATAATAATAATAATAATAATAATGCACTTTATTTATATTCTGCCCTCCTCTCCTAGGTTACTTAGAGCAGATTACAGTATTTACATACATAGGTAAACATTCAATGCTTTTACAAACATACACAATGAGACACACAAACACAAACAAAGGCAGAGGCTTCTCTTTTCATTTCTGGCTTCTGGAGGCAGTGCTCGTCTCTGGATCTGGGGAGGTGCTTTTCTCCATTTTCAAGCCAAGGAGCCTGCATTGTCATCTCCTGGTTATGTGGCTGGTAAGGCTGCTTGGAGGATCTCTTTGCCTTTTCCTGCTGAAGCAATACCTACGTATCTATTCACATTTGCATGCTTTCAAACTGCTAGGTTGGCAGGAGCTGGACCTGACAGATGGGAGCTCACCCTGTGGATTCGAACTGCCAACCTTCAGGTCAGCAGTTCAGCCAACCTTCAGGTCAGCAGTTCATATCTATCTATCTATCTATCTATCTATCTATCCATCTATCCTACCATCTTTCTTTCTCTTATCCCTATCTATCATTTCTCTCTTTATCTATCATCTGTCTGTCTATCTATCTATCTATCTATCTATCCTACCATCTTTCTTTCTCTTATCCCTATCTATCATTTCTCTCTTTATCTATCGACTGTCTGTCTGTCTGTCTGTCTATCTATCTATCTATCTAAACATAATAATAATAATAATAATAATAATAATAATAATAATAATAAATATTTATTTACATCCTGCTTTTCTGCCTCATGGGACCCAAAGCGGCTTACAACATATTAAAATCATGTAAACAACAATCCAAATACATCAATAGTAAGTATAAAACATAATAAAAATAACAATTTAAATCAATAATAATATCCATTCACATTCTTGTGGCATCATGTCAGATCGTATTGCACTTTGTTCTACTCCATAAACGTTGTGGTGTTTCTTTACCACTCCAGCTTAGTTTCCTTCACTAAAGGCCTGTCTAAACAGGAAAGTTGGCTATTTGACTGTCACCCCAATCTACCCAATATACCTAGATTTTTGGCCTAGATAGATAGAGGTACTAGATCAATCTAGAGTCAGATTCAAATATCAACCAAGCCATGCAAATGAATTGGTCAGTGACACTCTCTCAGCCTCAGAACAGCCCCTCAAAACAAAATTACTCTCTATCTATCTATCTATCTATCTATCTATCTATCTATCTATCTATCATCATCTCTCTATATCCACCTTATCTATATCTATATTTCTCTCCCTCTAGCTCTATCTGTCTATCTATCTATCCATTATCTCACTATATCCACCATAGCTATATTATCTTTCTCTATTTCTCTCTCTCTCTCTTTCTCTATCCACTATATCTATCATATCTTTCTCCCTCCTCTTCTATATCTATCTATCTATCTATCTATCTATCTATCTATCTATCTATCTATCTATCTATCTCTTACTATCTATCTATCTATCTATCTATCTATCATCTCTCTGTATTCACCATATCTATCATCTCTCTCTTCTTCTCCATCCCTATCTATCTATCTATCTATCATCTCTCTATATCCACCATATTTCTCTCCCTCTTCTCTAGCCCTGTCTATCTATCTATCTATCTATCTATCTATCCATCCATCTATCTATCCACTATATCTATCATATCTTTTCCCCTCCTTCTCTCTCTCTCTCTCTCTCTCATCTCTCTATATCCACCATATCAATTTCCCTCTTCTCTGGTTCTATCTATCTATCTATCTATCTATCTATCTATCTATCTATCTCTATATCCACCATATCTATCATATCTTTTCTCCCTCCTCTACCCTATCTATCTATCTATCTATCTATCTATCTATCTATCTATCATCTCTCTATCATCTTTCTATATCCCCCATATCTTCCTCCCTCTTCTCTTCTCTTCTCTTCTCTTCTCTTCTCTTCTCTTCTCTTCTCTTCTCTTCTCTTCTCTTCCTCTCCCTCTCCCTCTCCCTCTCCCTCTCCCTCTCCCTCTCTCCCACTCTGTATATCCTCCATATCTATCATATCTCTTTCCCTCTTCTCTATCTATCTACCACAGGCACGGGCAAACTTCGACCCTTCAGGTATTTTGGACTTCAACTCTCATAATCCTTAACACTCTTCCCGCTGTTAGGAATTGTGGGAGTTGAAGTCCAAAACACCTGGAGGGCTGAAGTTTGCCCATGCCTGATCTATCATCTCTATCACCTCTTTCTAGCTAGCTATCATGGAACTCTCTGCCCCGGAGTGTAGTGGAGGCTCCCTCTTTGGAGGCCTTTAAACAGAGGCTGGATGGCCATCTGTCAGGGGTGCTTTGAATGCTATTTTCCTGCTTCTTGGAAGAAAGAGGTTGGACTGGATGGCCCATGAGGTCTCTTCCAACTGAATGATTCTATTATTTCTGCCTACCTATCTATCATCTGTCTATATCTCTCTCTCATATCTGTCTATATTTATTTATCCATCATATCATCTACACCTTTGAGTCTATTGTCACATACACTACATGCATCCGTGCAGCTATATACAGATGCTATACCTGGAGTATTGTGTCCAATTCTGGGCACCACAATTCAAGAGAGATATTGACAAGCTGGAATGTGTCCAAAGGAGGGTGACTAAAATGATCAAGGGTCTGGAGAACAAGCCCTATGAGGAGCGGCTTAAGGAACTGGGCATGTTTAGCCTGAAGGAGAGAAGGCTGAGAGGAGATATGATAGCCATGTATAAACATATGATAGGAAGTCACAGGGAGGAGGGAGCAAACTTGTTTTCTGCTTCCCTGGAGACTAGGACGCAATGGGACAATGGCTTCAAACTACAAGAAAGGAGATTCCATCTGAACATGAGGAAGAACTTCCTGACTGTGGGAGCTGTTCAGCAGTGGAACTCTCTGCCCCGGAGTATGATGGAGGCTCCTTTTTTGGAGGCTTCTAAACAGAGGCTACCAGTATTAAAAAAACCTCTAAAATTGCAACAGCACAACAATAGAGAGGAAGCAGGCAGGGGCATCTAATAGTAATTACCTCTCAACAAAAGTTTGCTCCAGGCACAGTCAGCCCATTGTATGCTAATCAAGGGGGTCAGCTGAAACATTCACACCTAGCTCCAGCAGACAAGAGTCCTTTGTCTCACCCTGGTCATTCCACAGATATATAAACCCATTTTCCTACTTCCAACAGACCTCACTACCTCTGAGGATGCTTGCCATAGATGCAGGCGAAACTTCAGGAGAGAATGCCTCTAGACCATGGCCATACAGCCCGAAAAAACCTACAACCCAGAGGCTTGATGGCCATCTGTCAGGGGTGCTTTGAATGCAATATTCCTGCTTCTTGGCAGGGGGTTGGACTGGATGGCCCATGAGGTCTCTTCCAACTCTATGATTCTATATCTCTTGTGACATATACGTCCCCCATTCTCCTAATGATAACAGTGACTAATTGGACGGTAATTATTTTGGTTGTGCTGTGCAAGAAGGTGCCTCAAAGGCCTTCCAAGAGAAGGCAAGAGGGGGGTCTCTTGGCAGCTGGAGGAGACTGGAACCCAGCTCCCTTGTCCATCAATCTCCAATTCCTGGAAGTCTTTTCTCCACCATCCCTTCCTCTATTTACATTGGTATCTTCCTTCTTTCTCTCTTTGGAGAGAGAGTGGGAAGGAGAAAGAGATGAAGGGAGGGAGAGAAAGGGCCTTTCCATCAGCTGCCTCCTACTTTCCTTCCTTCCTTCCTTCCTTCCTTCCTTCCTTCCTTCTTTCCTTCTTTCCTTCCTTCCTTCCTTCCTTCCTTCCTTCCTTCGTCCCTCCCTTCCTTCCTTCCTTCCTTCCTTCCTTCCTTCATTCGTCCCTTCCTTCCTTCCTTCGTCCCTTCCTTCCTTCCTTCTTCCCTTCCTTCCTTCCTTCCTTCTTCCCTTCCTTCCTTCCTTCCTTCCTTCCTTCCTTCCTTCCTTCTTCCCTTCCTTCCTTCCTTCCTTCCTTCCTTCCTTCCTTCCTTCTTCCCTTCCTTCCTTCCTTCCTTCCTTCCTTCCTTCTTCCCTTCCTTCCTTCCTTCCTTCCTTCCTTCCTTCCTTCTTCCCTTCCTTCCTTCCTTCCTTCCTTCCTTCCTTCCTTCCTTCCTTCCTTCCTTCTCCCTTCCTTCCTTCCTTCCTTCCTTCCTTCCTTCCTCCTTCCCCTTTTCTCCACCTCCAATAATGGGATGATAATTTAAATCCTTGTTTCTCTCCCACTGCTTGCTAATCTTCCTCGTTTGAGTCGAGCTGAGGCTGGAGGATCTGCAAAGGCTGCCCTTTCCCCCCTTCACCTGCTGTTCCCTTTTAAAGAGAGGAGGTATTAATCTCTCTGGAAATAAATATTGAAACAAAAGATTTCTCTCTCATTTCCACCCCTTGTTCTTTTTTTCCTCCTTCTTTTCCAAAGCTCCATCTTCCACTCTTCATATACATACATTCACCAAATACTTTATTCTTTCTCTAAGTAAATAGAAAATCCACTATCTGGATCAACACTTCCAACTTGGGTCTTTTCCTTCTGGTGCCTATTTCCCCAGGAACGAAAGAAAGAAAGAAAGAAGGAAAAAGAGAGATAGAAAGATTGTTAAAGTGCCTATTTACCCAGGAAAGAAAGAAAGAAAGAAAGAAAGAAGGAAAAAGAGAGATAGAAAAATTGTTAAAGTGCCTATTTCCCCAGGAAAGAAAGAAAGAAAGAAAGAAAGAAGGAAAAAGAGAGATAGAAAGATTGTTAAAGTGCCTATTTCCCCAGGAAAGAAAGAAAGAATGAAAGAAGGAAAAAGAGAGATAGAAAGATTGTTAAAGTGCCTATTTCCCCAGGAAAGAAAGAAAGAAAGAAGGAAAAAGAGAGATAGAAAGATTGTTAAAGTGCCTATTTCCTCAGGAAAGAAAGAAAGAAAGAAAGAAAGAAAGGAAAAGAGAGATAGAAAGATTGTTAAAGTGCCTATTTCCCCAGGAAAGAAAGAAAGAAAGAACGAAAGAAGGAAAAAGAGAGATAGAAAGATTGTTAAAGTGCCTATTTCCCCAGGAAAGAACGAAAGAACGAAAGAAAGGAAAAGAGAGATAGAAAGATTGTTAAAGTGCCTATTTCCCCAGGAAAGAAAGAAAGAAAGAACGAAAGAAGGAAAAAGAGAGATAGAAAGATTGTTAAAGTGCCTATTTCCCCAGGAAAGAACGAAAGAAAGAACGAAAGAAGGAAAAAGAGAGATAGAAAGATTGTTAAAGTGCCTATTTCCCCAGGAAAGAAAGAAAGAAAGAAAGAAGGAAAAAGAGAGATAGAAAGATTGTTAAAGTGCCTATTTACCCAGGAAAGAAAGAAAGAAAGAAAGAAAGAAGGAAAAAGAGAGATAGAAAAATTGTTAAAGTGCCTATTTCCCCAGGAAAGAAAGAAAGAAAGAAAGAAAGAAGGAAAAAGAGAGATAGAAAGATTGTTAAAGTGCCTATTTCCCCAGGAAAGAAAGAAAGAATGAAAGAAGGAAAAAGAGAGATAGAAAGATTGTTAAAGTGCCTATTTCCCCAGGAAAGAAAGAAAGAAAGAAGGAAAAAGAGAGATAGAAAGATTGTTAAAGTGCCTATTTCCTCAGGAAAGAAAGAAAGAAAGAAAGAAAGAAAGAAAGGAAAAGAGAGATAGAAAGATTGTTAAAGTGCCTATTTCCCCAGGAAAGAAAGAAAGAAAGAACGAAAGAAGGAAAAAGAGAGATAGAAAGATTGTTAAAGTGCCTATTTCCCCAGGAAAGAACGAAAGAACGAAAGAAAGGAAAAGAGAGATAGAAAGATTGTTAAAGTGCCTATTTCCCCAGGAAAGAAAGAAAGAAAGAACGAAAGAAGGAAAAAGAGAGATAGAAAGATTGTTAAAGTGCCTATTTCCCCAGGAAAGAACGAAAGAAAGAACGAAAGAAGGAAAAAGAGAGATAGAAAGATTGTTAAAGTGCCTATTTCCCCAGGAAAGAAAGAAAGAACGAAAGAAGGAAAAAGAGAGATAGAAAGATGAAGATATTCACATGTTAAGAGCTTAAATTATTTTTTAAAGATCTCTTATTTCATTCCTGGTAGAACAAATCTATAAATTCAGTTGTTGACCTCTGAATAAACCCAACTGGTTCGCAATGGGCCTTCTTTATATTGTGATAATAACAACAACAATGATGGAAATAATATATAACAATCACATAAATAATGGAGCTCCCGCTGGCGCAGTGGGTTAAACCCCTGTGCTGGCAGGACTGAAGACCGACAGGTCGCAGGTTCGAATCTGGGGAGAGGCGGATGAGCTCCCTCTATCAGCTCCAGCTCCTCATGCGGGGACATGAGAGAAGCCTCCCACAAGGATGATAAAACATCAAATCATCCAGGCGTCCCCTGGGCAACGTCCTTGCAGACGGCCAATTCTCTCACACCAGAAGCGACTTGCAGTTTTCTCAGGTTGTTCCTGACATGACCAAGAAACAAAACAAAAACAAAAACATAAATAATAACAGAAAATAAAACTATAAAATAACAACAATAACAATAACAATAATAATAATATTGTAAAGGTTTCCCCCTGACATTAAGTCCAGTTGTGTCCAACTCTGGGGGTTGGTACCCATCTCCATTTCTAAGCCGAAGAGCCAGCGTTGTCCGTAGACACCTCCAAGGTCATGTGGTTGGCATGATTGCTTGGCGCACCCTTACTTTCTTGCCAAAGTAGTGCCTATTGATCTACTCACATTTGCATGTTTTCGAACTGCTAATAATAATTTATAATAATAATAATAATTTATTATAAAATAATCATAACTATAGAAATATGATATAATAACACCATAAAATAATAATACAAAATAATGCTAAAATAATAGTAAATAATATCAACATACACTTACAATAATAATAATAATATAAACAATATAACATAATAGCATAACAATAACAACATACACTTAATAATAATAGTAATAGTAATAATAATAAAAAAATAATCATAATAACTATAGAAATACAATATAATGACACCATAAAATAATAATACAAAATAATGCTAAAAACAATAGTAAATAATAACAACACACACTTACAATAATAATAATGCAAGCAATATAACATAATAGCATAACAATAACAACATATACTATATAATAATAATAAATTTAAAATAATCATAATAACTATAGAAATATAATAATAACAGCATAAAATAATAACACAAAAATGCTAAAAATAATAGTAAATAATAACAACACACACAATAATAACATAAGCAATACAATATAATTTCATAATAATAACATACATTAAATAATAATAATAGTAATAAAATAAATATAAAATAACCATAATAACTATAGAAATACTGTATAATAAAGTAATAACACAAAATAATGCTAAAAATAATAGTAAATAATAACAACATTTATTTATTTTATTTATTTATTAGATGCACTTATTGACCGCCATTCTCAGCCCTTACGGGCAACTCATGGCGGTGTACAGTACACATAAAAAGACAGTTACAGAGGCCAGTATCAACAACATATGACTATACAACAAATACAAACTACATAAAAATCCGCTTCGTCTCTTAGTAGAATCATAGCCAGTCTCATTTTCCTTATACCATTCCAGTTCTCATTACCGTAATGTTGTTGCTTAGCACTTAATTAGCCAGGTCTTAAGGCTTTTTCGAAAGGACATGAGGGAGGGCGCCTGTCTGATGTGTGCCGGGAGAGTGTCCCACAGCCGGGGGGCCACCACCGAGAAGGCCCTCTCCCTCGTCCCCGCCAGCCGTGCCTGTGATGCAGGCGGGATCGAGAGAAGGGCCTCCCCAGACGATCTCAAGGTCCTCGTGGGCTCGTAGGCCAAGATGCGGTCAGAAAGGTATTTTGGGCCGGAACCGTTTAGGGCTTTGTAGGCCAAGACCAGCACCTTGAATTGGGTCCGGTAGCAAATCGGCAGCCAGTGAAGCTGGGACAACAAGGGCGTTGTGTGCTCCCTGCTACCCGCTCCAGTTAGTAACATGGCTGCCGCACGCTGGACCAGCTGAAGCTTCCGGGCCGTCTTCAAGGGCAGCCCCACGTAGAGAGCGTTGCAGTAATCCAGGCGGGATGTGACAAGAGCGTGTACCACCGTGGCCAAGTCAGACTTCCCGAGATATGGGCGCAGCTGGCGCACGAGCCTAAGCTGTGCAAATGCTCCCCTGGTCACCGCTGAAACCTGGGGATCCAGGCTCAACGATGAGTCCAGGGTCACACCCAAGCTGCGAACCTGCGCCTTCAAGGGGAGTGCGACCCCGTCCAGCACAGGCTGTAACCCTATACCCTGCTCGGCCTTGCGACTGACCAGGAGTACCTCTGTCTTGTCTGGATTTAGTTTCAGTTTGTTCGCCCTCATCCAGACCGTTACAGCGGCCAGGCACCGGTTCAGGACCTTGACAGCCTCCTTAGTAGCAGGTGGGAAGGAGTGACAGAGTTGGACATCATCTGCGTACAGATGACACCGCACCCCGAAACTCCGGATGATCTCACCCAGCGGCTTCATGTAGATGTTAAACAGCATGGGGGACAGTATGGAACCCTGTGGCACCCCACAAGTCAAAGGTTGTGGTGCGGAACAGGAGTCCCCCAATGACACCTTCTGGGTGCGACCCTCCAGAAATGACCGGAGCCACCGCAAAGCAATGCCTCCAAGACCCATTTCCGCAAGGCGCCCCAGAAGGATACCGTGGTCGACGGTATCGAAGGCCGCTGAGAGGTCCAGGAGCAACAACAGGGACACACTCCCCCTGTCTAGCTCCCGGCGCATAAGCTTACAATAAATATATACGAATAATATAAAAGTATAAAACAACAATAATAGTAAATAATAACAACACATATTTACAATAATAATAATATAAAAATATAACAGGTTAGCATAATAATAACACCAAATAAATAATAATAATAATAATAATAATAATAATAATAATAAGGATTTAAAGATCAAACTGCAAAGATTCTGGCACAAGCCAGTCAAGGTGGTCCCAGTGGTGATCGGCACACTGGGTGCAGTGCCTAAAGACCTTGGCCTGCACTTAAACACAATTGGCGCTGACAAAATTACAATTTGTAAAAGGCCATCCTACTGGAATCTGTACACATTATTCATCGATACATCACACAGTTGTAGACACCTGGGAAGTGTCTGACGTGTGATCCAATACAACAGCCAGCAGAGTGATCTTGTTTGCTGTGTACTAATCTTGTTGTGTATCAAACAACAACAACAATAATTGTATCTGCTAAATAGTTTTAAAATGGATTGCTATGAGTTTTCTGGACTGTGTGGCCATGTTCCAGAAGCATTCTCTCCTGAGGTTTTGCCCACATCTATGGCAGGCATCCTCAGAGGTTGTGAGATCTGTAGGAAACTAGGCAAGTGGGGTTTATATACCTGTGGAATAATATCCAGGGTGGGAGAAAAAACTCTTGTCTCTTTGAGACAAGTGTGAATGTCGCAATTTGCCACCTTGATTAGCATTGAATGGCCTTGCGTGCTAAAAATAATAAAAAATAATAACAATGTAAACTTACAATGATAATAACACAGATATATAAACTCCATTTTCCTAGTTTCCAACAGACCTCACAACCTCTGAGGATGCCTGCCATAGATGTGGGTCAAATGTAAGGAGAGAATGCTTCTAGAACATGGCCATATAGCCTGAAAAACCTACAACAACCCAACAACAACAATATAAACAATATAACATAATAACAACAGCATAAACTATTATTTAATAATAATAATAATAATAATAATAATAATAATAATATATTGACAAAGGTTTTAATGGCTGGAATCACTGGGTTGTTGTAAGTTTTTCGGGCTGTATGGCCATGTTCCAGACCTCCCAACCTCTGAGGACACCTGCCATAGATGCAGGCGAAACGTCAGGAGAGAATGCTTCTATAACATGGCCTTACAGCCCGAAAAACACACAACAATCAGATGATGATGAAGATGATGATGTCAAAGGCTTTCATGGCCAGAATCACTGGGTTGTTGTAGGTTTTTCGGGCTGTCTGGTCATGTTCTAGAAGCATTCTCTCCTGACATTTCACCTCCATCTATGGCAGGCATCCTCAGAGGTGTGAGGTTCTTTCTCCTCACAACCTCTGAGGATGCCTGCCATAGATGGAGATGAAATGTCAGGAGAGAATGCTTCTGGAATATGGCCATACAGCACGAAACACACACAACAATATAATAATAATAATAATAATAATAATAATGTTGAAGGCTTCCATGGCCAGAATGACTGGGTTGTTGTAGGTTTTTCGGGCTGTCTGGCCACATTCTAGAAGCATTCTCTCCTGACATTTCACCTCCATCTATGGCAGGTATCCTCAGATGTT
This sequence comes from Anolis sagrei, assembly GCF_037176765.1. NCBI lineage: Eukaryota > Metazoa > Chordata > Lepidosauria > Squamata > Anolidae > Anolis > Anolis sagrei. The sequence continues at coordinate 10,709,512 of NC_090035.1, read as the reverse complement.
GTGAGGTTCTTTCTCCTCACAACCTCTGAGGATGCCTGCCATAGATGCAGGCAAAACATCAGGAGGGAATGCTTCTGGAACATGGCCATACAGCCTGGAAAACTCACAACAATATAACAACAACAACAACATTGTTCAAGGCTTTCATGCCCAGAATTACTGGGTTGTTGTGTGTTTTTAGTGTTTCTAGAAGCATTATCTCCTGACATTTCACCTGCATCTATGGCACGCGTCATCAGACGTTGTGAGGTTCTTTCTCCTCATAACCTCTGAGGATACCTAGCATAGATGCAGGCGAAACATCAGGAGAGAATGCTTCTGGAACATAGCCATACAGCCAGAAAACTCACAACTATATAAATAATAATAATAATAATAATAGTAATAGTAATAGTAATAGTAATAGTAATAGTAATAGTAATAATAATAATAACATTGTCGAAGGCTTTCATGGCCAGAATCACTGGGTTGTTGTAGGTTTTTCGGGCTGTCTGGCTACGTTCTAGAAGCATTCTCTCCTGACATTTCACCTACATCTATGGCAGGCCCCCTAGAACTTTTGGGCTTGCACAAATCTTGGCCCGGCCTTTTAAATTTTTTAATTGACTTGAACAGGCAGGATTACTTTTAATATATATGTGTTATGGCGACAATTTTTATGCTTATATTTTGTTTTATTAATCTTATGGTTATGTTGTTTTTGCTTTGTATGTTTTGTGATGTTACCTGGGAACCGCTCTGAGTCCCCTCGGGGAGATGGAGAGGTATATAAATAAAGTATTATTATTATTATTATTATTATTATTATTATTGTATTGTCGAAGGCTTTCATGGCTGGAATCACTCAGTTCTTGTGGGTTTTTTCGGGCTATATGGCCATGTTCTAGAGGCATTTCTCCTGACGTTTCGCCTGCATCTATGGCCTCACCTCTGAGGATGCTTGCCATAGATGCAGGCGAAACGTCAGGAGAAATGCCTCTAGAACATGGCCATATAGCCCGAAAAAACCCACAAGAACTGGATTATTGTTATTATTGTATTGTCGAAGGCTTTCATGGCTGGAATCACTGGGTTGTTGTAGGTTTTTCCGGGCTATATGGCCATGTTCTGGAGGCAATTTTTCTCCTGACGTTTCGCCTGCATCTATGGCAAGCATCCTCAGAGGTAGTGAGGTCTGTTGGAAGTAGGAAAAATGGGTTTATATATCTGTGGAATGACCATTGTGAGACAAAGGACTTTTGTCTGCTGGGGCTAGCTGTGAATGTTTCAGCTGATCTCCTTGATTAGCATTCAATGGCTTGGAAGTGCCTGGGGGGAATCTTTTGTTGAGAGTGATTTTATGTTAGTTTTTGTGGGTTTTTTCGGGCTATATGGCCATGTTCTAGAGGCATTTCGCCTGCATCTATGGCAAGCATCCTCAGAGGTGAGGTCTGATGCTTGCCATAGATGCAGGTGAAACGTCAGGAGAAATGCCTCTAGAACATGGCCATATAGCCCGAAAAAACCCACAAGAACTGAGTGATTCCGGCCATGAAAGCCTTCGACAATACAGTGATTTTATGTGCCTGTTTTGTTTCCCCTCTGTTGTTGTTGTTGTTGTTATTATTATTATTATTATTATTATTCTCCTCACAACCTCTGAGGATGCCTGTTATAGATGCAGGCGAAATGTCAGGAGAGAATGCTTCTAGAACATGGCCATACAGCCCCAAAACCCTACAATACCCCAATAATAATAATAATAATAATAATAATAATAATTTGTTTCCTGCCTCTTGTAAAGACTCAAGGCACGGTATGACCCAGTTCCAAAACATTGATAGAAACCTAAGAGTATTAAAACACATATATTAAAAGACATAGACAATAGGATTAAAAGACATTAAAACCAATCGTACTCAGAAACTGCAAGTCTAAATAATAATAATAATTATTATTATTCTCCTCACAACCTCTGAGGATGCCTGCCATAGATGCAGGCGAAATGTCAGGAGAGAATGCTTCTAGAACATGGCCATACAGCACCAAAACCCTACAATACCCCAATAATAATAATAATAATAATAATAATAATAATATATTGTCCAAGTCTTTAATGGCTGGAATCACTGGGTTGTTGTGAGGTTTTCGGGCTGTATGGCCATGTTCCAGACCTCACAACCTCTGAGAATGCCTGCCATAGATGCAGGCGAAATGTCAGGAGAGAATGCTTCTAGAACATGGCCATACAGCACCAAAACCCTACAATACCCCAATAATAATAATAATAATAATTTGTTTCCTGCCTCTTGTAAAGACTCAAGGCACGGTATAACCCAGTTACAAAACATAGATAGAAACCTAAGAGTATTAAAACACATATATTAAAAGACATAGACAATAGGATTAAAAGACATTAAAACCAATCGTACTCGGAAAATGCAAGTCTAAATTTTGACAAGGTAGACTGACAATAGGATCCCATATAAATCTTTTTTTTTTTTAGAGATGCAAATGTCTGAATGTAGACGGAGCTGCAATGAAAGCAAAGCAAAGCGGAGCGGCTAAATTGCAAAAATTTGGATTAAGGAGCCGGAATTTAATACGCGCGCGCGCACACACACACACCCATGCGCCACATTTATTAAAGCATTAGAATAATTGAAATTTGCTGCCGGAGCAGCCCCGGATCTGTTTAAATAATTCTATGGGTGTCTTGTTGCGATAAAAGATTATCTGGAATTCTATTAAAGGCGCAAGAGCGCCCCGTTTGGAAAATCCTATTTGGGGAGGGGGCAACTTTCAATAACTATCAGTAATCTGATCTTTTCAACAACCTCCTGCCGTCGTTCGGGGCTTTATCTGAAAGTTTACAGGGTTTTTCTCCCCCTTTTCCAGGAGAAATGCACAATTTAGGGAAACCGAGGCCTGTCATTCACGTCGGGATTAGAGCAGAGGAACAGACAATATTCAAAGAAAGGGAATGCTCTCCTTGAAAAGGGAAGGTATATATATTTTTCGTCATCGTTGTTGTTCAAGTGCCAACTTAGATGTTTGGATCTCAATTCTAAGATATTTGGCTAAATCTCACCTGCGGGTTATTTGCACAAACGTTTGCTGCCTGTTTGTGGCGTAATTACATTCTTGAATAAGGGACGTTGCAGCCAAATATTAATTAAAAGCTCAGCTTACCTCGATGCGGCGGCTTCGACAAGGGTTCGGTATTCATCGCCATGAATTAATGCCAGGTTTTTTCCCCCCTCCCCTTCCTCTTTAATCCCCCCACTTATTACAATATTTTTTCCTCCCAGTTAATTTTTAGACTGTTTAATATCATTCCAGAGCCTAATTTTCCCTTTGTTTTATGCATAAAGTATCATTTTTAATTGTCAGTAGATACGCTCCGCTCGCCTCGCCCCAGCGAACCTTTGAAAGGCCCAGACGGCACTAATTGCTGTTAATTTTCTTCATTAGTTTCATTTACTCTTCAACCTCTTAATTGTATTTTTTTTTTTGGTCCGGGAAAGAGAACTCATAAGCAACACCAAAAATATAGATATTTAAAATAGGCCTCCTCCTTCCTACCTTGGATTTTGTTGCCAAATGGAAATGGGAAAGGCCCTCCCCAAGTCATCAATGTGAAGATTAACCCAGATTAATTCCCTTTTAATTTGCATTTATTGGGGCCTCAAAGCAGAAGTCATGGTGAGAAATGGTGCAGAATTATAGAGGCTCTTGGACTATAACACCCAGCAGCCCCTAGCCTACATGGACAGGGAATGATGGGAGATGCAGTTCCACAACACATAGAATCATAGAATCATAGAATTCATGGAGTTGGAAGAGACCTCGTTGGCCATCCAGTCCAACCCCATTCTGCCAAGAAGCAGGAAAATTGCATTCAAAGCACCCCGACAGATGGCCATCCAGCCTCTGGGTTGTTGTAGGTATTTCGGGCTATATGGCCAAGTTCAAGAGGCATTCTAGGACACTAAGATCATCTGGGGAGGCCCTGTTCTCTGTCCCGCCTGCATCACAGGCGAGTCTGGCGGGGACGAGAGACAGGCCTTCTCAGTGGTGGCCCCTCGGCTGTGGAATGCCCTTCCTACAGATATCAGATCGGCCCCCTCCCTGCTGGCGTTTCGGAGGAAGGTGAAGACCTGGCTGCTCAAACAAGCATTTGACTAAACAGTGTAATTGAACATAGGAATATGGAATAATGGATGTTGAGACTGGATTCCGATTTTACTGTTGAGGCACTAATGATTGTTATACTAATGTTTAATTGTTGATGCTATAATTTGTTTTTAATTGCTTTGTACTTGTCGTGATGTTTTGCATTGATGTTGTTAACCGCACTGAGTCGCCTGAGAAAGGCTGAGAAGAGCGGTATATAAGTAAAGTAAATAAAGTAAATAAATAAATTCTCTCCTGATGTTTCGCCTGCATCTATAGCAAACACCCTCAGAGATAGTGACCTCACTACCTCTGAGGATGCTTGCCATAGATGCAGGCGAAACGTCAGGAGAGAATGCCTCTAGAACATGGCCATATAGCCCGAAAAAACCTACAACAACCCAGTGATTCCGGCCATGAAAGCCTTCAACAATACATCTAGCCTCTGTTTAAAAGCTTCCAAAGAAGGAGCCTCCACCACACTCTGGGGCAGAGAGTTCCACTGCTGAACAGCTCTCACAGTCAGGAGGTTCTTCCTCATGTTCAGGTGGAATCTCCTTTCTTGTAGTTTGAAGCCATTGCTCCATTGTGTCCTAGTCTCCAGAGAAGCAGAAAACAAGCTTGCTCCCTCCTACCAGTGACTTCCTTTCACATACTTATACATGGCCATCATGTCTCCTCTCAGCCTTCTCTTCTTCAGGCTAAACATGCCCAGTTCTTTAAGCCTCTCCTCATAGGGCTTGTTCTCCAGACCTTTGATCATTTTAGTCACCCTCCTCTGGACACATTCCAGCTTGTCAATCTCTCTCTTCAATTGTGGTGCCCAGAATTGGACACAATATTCCAGGTGTGGTCTAACCAAGGCAGAATAGAGAATGGGTAGCATGATTTCCCTGGATCTAGACCCTATGCTCCTATTGATGCAGGCCAAAATCCCATTGGCTTTTTTTGCCACCACATCACCTTCTATATAAGATCCAAATGCTGTTATAGCATCATGTGCAAACCCCAAAACATAACAAGGAATGACAAGACCAGGGATGACTTACAACAATACATTAGGGATCAGACCCATGCAACCTTTAGATCAGGTCTTTTCTTTTCTATTGGACCCTGACAAAAACCTTGTGAGGAAGACCAGGCTGGGAAAAAAAGGCTGAGGCTGAATCAAGACCAACCTGGAGGTCGGGACCCTGAGGGGGTCAAGAGGGGGTGTGAGAGGGGTTGCCAAAGACCATCAGAAACATAGTATAGATAAGGAGAAGAAAAGAAAGGGGCCTGAGGCTGTTAGGAATGGTGGGAGTTGAAGTCCAAAACACCTGGAGGGCCCAAGTTTGCCCATGCCTGGTGCAGACTCATATCATGCAGTTTGATCTGCACTGAACTGCATTATTCAAATTGCATTATACATCAGTCTAGATTCAGCCCCAGTTTGACTTTTTCCAGCCTGGCCTACCTGACAAGGTTGTTTTCAGAATACAATGGAAGAGAAAAGACCCATGGATATTACAATAAGAGTTGGACATATTTCAATCCATAAGAAGTATGTGGACAATTTCAACAGAAAGGAGGAAACCATGAAAATGAGCAGTGTTAAGAAATTCCAAAATCAGGACAGTAAATAAAGAGCAACACTCAGAAAACAGGGGAATTCCAGACAGGAAACAATCAGGGCAAGGTAACACCTCCCAACAATGGATTCCCCCAGGCAGGAAGCAGCCATGCCTCAAAACTGGAAGGCCATTCAATGCTAATCAAGGTGGCCAATTGTATCATTCACACTTGACTCAAGCAGATAAGAGTTCTTTCTCCCACCCTAGACATTATATATATATATATATATATAGGAGCCCCCGGTGGCGCAGTGGGTTAAAGCACTGAGCTGCTGAGCTTGTTGATCAAAAGGTCGCAGGTTCGATTCTGAGGAGCGGCGTGAGCTTCCGCTGTCAGCCCTAGCTTCTGCCAACCTAGCAGTTCGAAAACATGCAAATGTGAGTAGTTCAATAGGTACCGCTCCGGTGGGAAGGTAACGGCACTCCATGCAGTCATGCCGACCGCATGACCTTGGAGGTGTCTACGGACAACGCTGGCTCTTCGGCTTAGAAATGGAGATGAGCACCACATCCCAGAGTCAGACATGACTGGACTTAATGTCAGGGGACTGCCTTTACTATATATATATATATATATACCACTTGCCTAGTTTCCAGCAGACCTATGAGGATGCCTGCCATATATATGGGTGAAACCTCAGGAGAGAATGCTTCTGGAACATGGCCATACAGTCCAGAAAACACACAGCAACCCATTGAAAGCCTTCAACAACACATGTGTATGGCCCAAGTTTGCCGATGTCTGCTTTAAAGGCACTTTGCAGGTCTCGTCCTCCTAACAAATCCCTTACCTTGGACAGCTCCTTCAAAGTGCAGGATTAAACCTGGAGGAGATCCACCACTGGACCTAAAGATTGTGTTGTCAAACCATTCCAAGGACAAGGTTTTAACATTACGGAAATAAATCAGGCGTCAAAAAGGGATTCATCAAGGCATCTGAACTCCATTCATGGCACCTTATGGAAGACTACTAACTAAGCAGCTTGTTGTTGTTGTTGTTGACGCATGCCTTCAATCCGTTTCTGACTAATGATGACTCTGTGACAGGTTTCAAGATAAAGCTAAGGGTCTGTGCCTTGCTTAAGGTCATCCAGTGGGTTTTTGTATCCAAGTGGGGATTTGAACCCTGGTCAAACCATGAAGCCTTCCTGGCTCCATCTTATGACATCTAAAACCCAAGAGTCAAAGAAAAGGGTACATTTAAGAGCCTCTGGGGAGGAAATTCCAAAATCTGGTAGCAGTGGGATAGAGAAAAGGCTTAGTGCTTTAATGGTAGCTGCAGTCTTTTTAGGAATCAAGACAACATTTGAAAGGATGGCATAAGGAAGAAGGAGCAAGGCTTGTTTTTTGCTGCACTGGAGACTGGGGTTCAAATGACAGGAAAGGAGATTCCACCTGAACACTAGGAAGAACTTCTTGACCATAAGATCTGTTCAACAGTGGAACACTCTGCCTCAGGGTCTAGTGGAAGCTCCTTCTTTGGAGGTTTTGAAGCAGAGGATGGGTGGCCATATGTTGGGAGGGCTTTGATTGTGCTTTCATGCATGACAGCATGAGGTTGGACTAGATGGCCCTCTGGGGGTCTCTTCCAACTCCAGGTTTCTCAAACATCAAATAAAAGGAAAAGATATTCCACCTGAACATTAAGAAGAACTTCTTTATTGTCACTCTCTGCCTCGGAGTCTGGTGGAAGCTTCTTTGGAGGCTTTGAAACAGAGGCTGGATGGCCATCTGTCGGGAGGGCTTTGATTGTGCTTTCATGCATGGCAGAGTGAGGTTGGAATGGATGGTCCTTGGGGGTCTCTTCCAACTCTAGGATACTAAAACATCAAATTGCACCCCAAAGATTCACTTCACATAAGCATTTGGAGATGATGTGTTGCTCAAATCAGAGCTTTATGAAGTGGTGGTCTGTGTCCTACTGCTACTACTTCCTTCAATGCTCAGTGAATTAAACTAGTGGGCAGCTTAGACAAGTTCCTTTCATGCACTACGACTCCTAGAATCCTTTGTCTTGGCCCAAAAATAGGTAACTTCTCCCAGCTTTGGATTATAAGGCAAGGCAATGTTGTGTTTTTAGAGCGGGAATGGGTGAACTTGGGCCCTCCAGGTGTTTTGGATTTCAACTCTCACAATTCCTAACAGCCTCAGGCAGCCCTTTCCTTTTCCTACCTCAGCTATATATTCCTACCCAGTGCTGATCATTTACACAAATGGCCAGCCACTGCCAGAAGTGACAGAGAGTTTCATCTATGCTGACGATCATGCCATCACCACTCAAGCAGGGAGCCTCAGACCCTTTCCTTTCCTGCTTAAGTGGCTGAGGGGGGAAAGGAAGGGGCCTGAGGCTGTTAGGAATTGTGGGAGTTGAAGTCCAAAACACCTGGAGGGCCCAAGTTTGCCCATGCCTGCTTTACACTGTAGAATTAATGCAGTTTGATATCACTTGAACTGCAATGTCTCCATGCTATAGGACCCTGGGAGTTGTAGTCTGGTGAGGCAGCAACAATCTCGGGCACAGAAGGCCCAAGAACTACAGCTTCCAAAATTGGGATGCACCTACACTGTAGAATTAACACAGTTTGATGGCACTTTAACTGCCATGGCTCAGTGTTATGGGATTTGGGGAGTTGTAGTTTCAGAACCTCTCCAGCCTTCTCTGCCATAGAGTGTTGGTGCCTCACCAAACTCCAAGCACCCAAACCTCATAGTATTGAGCCATGGCAGTTAAAGTGATGGCAAACTGTGTTAATTCTATAGCGTAGTTTCACTTACAGAGAGGTTTGGGGAGTTGTAGTTTCAGAAGGTCTTGAGCCCTCTCTGCCAAAGGCTGTTGGTGCCTCACCAAACCCTAACCCCACAAATCCCATAGCGTTGAGCCATGGTAGTTAAAGTAATGTCAAACGGTATTAATTCTACACTGTAGATGCACTTACAGAGGGATTTGAGGAGTTGTAGTTTCACAAGATCTTCAACCTTCTCTGCCAAAGACTGTTGAAACCTCACCAAACTTCAGCCCCCCAAATCTCATAGCATTGAGCCATGGCAGTTGAAGTGATGTCAAATTGTGTTAATTCTATACTGTAGATGAACTTCAGAGGGATTTGGGGAGTTGTAATTTCACAAGATCTTCAACTTTCTCTGCCAAAGACTGTTGACACCTCACCAAATTTCAGCCCCCCAAATCTCATAGCACTGAGCCATGGCAGTTAAACTGATGTCAAACTGTGTTAATTCTACAGTGTAGACCAGCGGTTCTCAACCTTCCTGATGCGGCGACCCCTTAATACAGTTCCTCATATTGTGGTGACCCCCAACCATAACATTATTTTCATTACTACTTCATAACTGTAATTTTGCTACTGTTATAAATCGTAATGTAAATATCTGATATGCAGGATGAGTTTTCATTCACTGGACCAAATTTGGCACAAATACCTGATACACCCAAATGTGAATACTGGTGGGGTTGGGGGGGGGGGGGGATTGATTTTGTCATTTGAGAGTTGTAGATGCTGGGATTCATAGTATACCTACAATCAAAGAGCATTCTGAACTTTACCAACGATGCAATTGAAGCAAACTCCCATGACCAACAGACAGTACTGGAAGGGTTTGGTGTGCATTGACCTTGAGTTTTGGAGTTGTAGTTCATCTACATCCAGAGAGCACTGTGGACTCAAACAATGATGGATCTGCACCAAACTTAAATATAAATAAATAAATAAATAAATAAATGAATAAATAAATAAAACGTTATATATATATATTGCTCTATCTCCCTGAGGGGGACTCAAGGTGGTTTCCAAGCAACATCACCAAAACATACAGAGTAAAAAGCATAACATAAAATTAACAAAACAACATAAGCATAAAATTATCACAATTACACACACATATAAAAAATAATCCTGCCCGTTCAGAGCAATTAAAAGGCCATATTCAACAATGTTTGGGGCTGGGCTAGAACTGGTCATTAATAAAGGCTTGTTGAAACCACCAGGTCTTCAAGCTCTTACGAAAGGAGGGGAGGGATGGGGGCCTGTCTTATTTCCCTTGGAAGGGCATTCCAGAGGCAGGGGGCCACCACTGAGAAGGTCCTCTCTCTCATCCCCACCAAACCTACTTGTGACGGTGGTGGGATCGAAAGGAGGGCCTCCTCGGAAGATCTTAGAGTTCGTGCCAGTTCATAGAAGGAGATGCGATCGCAAAGATAGGTGGGGCCCGAACCATTTAGCACTTTATAGGTTATGACCTGCACCTTGAATTTGGCTTGGCAACTTATCGGCAGCCAATGAAGCTGTTTTAATAGGGGTGTTGTATGCTACCTATAGTTTGCTCCAGTAAGAAGCCTGGCTGTGCTTGTTGTACCAATTGAAACTTCTGGGCCATCTTCAAGGGAAGTTCCACGTAGAGCACATTGAAATAGTGCAGTCTGGATGTAACCAAGGCATGGACCACCCTGGCCAAGTCAGACTTCACGAGTATGGTCGCAGCTGGCGCACAAGTTTGAGTTGTGCAAAGGCCATCCCAGCCACCGCCAACACCTGAGCCTCAAGCGAAAGCATTGAATCCAGGAGGACCCCCAAGCTACAGACCAGCACCCTCAAATGATTGTTTGAACAGCCAGGTCTTCACTTTCCTCCGAAACGCCAGCAGGGAGGGGGCCGATCTGATATCTGCAGGCAGGGCGTTCCACAGCCGAGAGGCCACCACTGAGAAGTCCCTGTCTCTCGTCCCTGCCAAGCATGCCTGTGATGCAGGTTGGACAGAGGGCAGGGCCTCCCCAGATGATCTTAGTGTCCTAGCCAGTTCATAGGAGGAGATGAGTTAGGAGGGTATCCAAAAGAACTCCAGCTGGAGAATCTACAAAACCTTGGCTGGTAGGTCTACTCGGGTAACCAGAAGCAATTGGAGCCGGGAGTAGAGCCCACACCAGCAAGCATAGAAAGTAGATTGCCTGGGAGGGGTTAAAAAAGGATTTTCCCTTTAAAGAAAAGAAACAGTTCAGGAAGCCAGTTACCTGTCCATTTGGGCAAGTTAAGAAGCATTTGTTTAACTTGTTGAAGATCTGAGAAGTGATTGTTTAAATGGTTGAAGATCTAAGCAATAATAAAGGACTTTGTTAAACTTTTCAAGCATCTAAAGACTTTTGTATAGGAAAATCCTTGGGACCTCTCACTTGGGGCACCCCGGCTTCCCGCTAGGCACAAAGAGCATGTCCTGTTCAAAAGACAATTATTATAGGCCCAGTGCGTGACAGCACACACCTACAATCAAAGAGCATTGTGAACCCCACCAATGATACAATTGGGCCAAACTTCCCACACAGAAACCCCATGACCAACAGAAAATTATGTGCTTTCTGGTGGTCTTTGGTGGCCCCTCTAACACCCCCTTGTGACCCCTCCAGGAGTCCTGACCCCCAGGTTGAGAAATGCTGGTGTAGATGCACTTAGAGAAGCTGTACCAGTTTCCGCTGCAGTTGTCAACACTCTTCTTCTTCTTCCTAGGAATGTGCCTCCAATCCACTCTGGTTCTCTTGCCATTGATGTCTGTCTCTCTCTCTCCAACCCTCCCTTTTCCTTTTCCTGCTCATTATCACCTTATGAAAAGTGTTTCATTAAGAAACACCGCTTTTGATTAATTATCGACAGAATGCTGACCAGAAAAGAGAGAGAGAGAAAAAAACATAATAAAAAGAACCCGAAAGAGAGGAATGAAATTAGTCTTTGACCCTGCCTTGCGTCGCTCCGAAATTTCATCACCTCCCTGCTTTTAATATTGAAAAAAGCGCCATCCAATTTTAATGGGAGGGGAATACACAAAAAAAGGAAGAAAGAAGAGAAACAGAGCACCCATTCGTGTCTTTCTCAAACTCATTCCTCCTGCCCCAAACCCAAGCCTTGCCCAGTCCTTTATTAATACCCGCAAGCCAAAAGTGATATTGCTTTCAATCTGGCCCGCTTTCTGTTCATTTCGAATTTATTATACCGAATGCACTTCATTTTCCAATATTTCCCACTGTTTCTTTTTAATTTCGCTCACTGTTAAGTACAGATGAGGAAACCCTTTTAAAACATTTAAGTGACGGAAAAAAGAGGAGGCGGCGGTTATGGAGACAGACAGGAACAATCATCATAAAAAAAAGGAAATCTACATAGAGATGGAACATAAAGGCCGCAGCCTGCCAATACCTTTAAGTGGAAACTGCTGTAACTGGCACTTTCACAACCATCAGACCTGCGGCAATAATATTGGGAAGGACGCACACAATCATACGACTGGAAAGAATGGGAAGTTTGGAATGAGATGGAATCAGAGTTGGGGGAAATGATCCTTTTTGGACTCTATCTTCCAGAATCCTAGAAAGCGAGATGGGAACTTCACTAGAAGCAAACCCAAGATGTTGCATGAAATTCACTTCCAGGCAGGGGCGGCTCGTCCATTACGCAAAGTAAGCGGTCGCAGAACACTTTTTTTCGGCCAGGGGTGCAGAAGTGCCTCTGTAAATGCCCCCCAACCACCACTTGAGGAGCGCCCCCTCAGCTCACAACAGCCCTAGCAGTCCGGGGGGAGCCTCGGCTTTCTTGCCTCGCTGCCGGACGATCCTCTTCCCAAAGGGGCCGGGCCCTTGAGCCTCGCCTAGCCCCTCTCGTTCCTGCTCCACCCGGCCACCGGGTGCACGAGCAGAGCCGGCATTCAATTGTTCTCTGCGTTCGATCCCTTCCCCATGACCGGCTCCCTTTCCCGATCCCCCGGTGCTCCACCTGCCTCCTCTCCTCTCCCCAATCCGCGGGTGGGCCAAGGGGCGGAGCCGCTGTGCCTAGCCCGCTTCGGGTCTGGAGGCATGTCTGAAGACCCCAGTGTGCGCACCAAAACTCGTCTCTTCTCCTGACTTTCTCTTCAGCCATTGGGACCAAGAGAGAGAGAGAAAGAGAGAGACCCTCTGGCTGGAGGTATCTCCCACCTCCGCTCCCTCCTTTGTTTTTGCGCCTACCTTCAGGAAAGGTGGGCATCTCCACCTCTCTCTCTCTCTCTCTCTCTCTTGGTCCCAATGGCTGAGAAGAAAGTCAGGAGAAGAGGTGACTTTTGGTGCACATGCCGGGGTCTTCAGGCACGCCTCCGGACCCAAAGTGGGCCAGGCAAGGGAGCAAGTGCGGCAAGTGTAGTTACTGGGATGTATAGTTCACCTACAATCAAAGAGCATTCTGAACTCCACCAATGATGGAATTGAACCAAATATGGCAGACAGAACTCCCACGACGAACAGAAAATATATATCAATGATTGGTTGGGGGAGGGGGTGCCAAAATACTGTTTGCTTACCATTGAAAATTACCTAGGGCCGCCTCTGCTTCCAGGTGAGTGAATTTGTTTGTAGATTTCATTCAAATGCTGTCTCAAGGGATCTCTAGGTCAGTGTTTCTCAACCTGGGGGTCAGGACCCCTGGGGGGTCATGAGGGGGGTTTCAGAGGGGTTGCCAAAGACCATCAGAAAACACAAACTTCTGATGGTCTTAGGGACCATTTGGAAGAGAAGGCTGAAGTTCTCTACACCTGTCTTTCTCTTCCTTTTTGGTGTTGGTGAACTACAACTCCCATAATTCAAAACAGCCCCCCCCCCAACCCCACCAATACTCAATGTTGCCCATGGAGGGGAAAGATCCATCATGGGCTGGGTTCACAGTGCTCTTTGATTGTAGGTAACTATAAATCCCAGCAACTACAACTCCCAAATGTCAAGGTCTATTTTCCCCAAACTCCATCAGTGTTCACATCTTAGAATATTTAGTATTTGTGCCAAGTTTGGTCCAGATCCGTCATTGTTTGAGTCCACAGTGCTCTCTGGATGTAGGTGAACTACAACTCCCAAACTCAACTTCAATGCCCATCAGAGTATTGCCTTTCTAGTGTTGGTCTCGGAGTTCTGTGTGCCAAGTTTGGTTCAGTTCCATTGTTGGTGAAGTTCAGAATGCTCTTTGATTGTAGGCAACTACAACTCCCAAATGACAAAATCAATCCCCCCTCCCCAACCCCACCACTATTCAAATTTGGTCCAGTGAATGAAAATATTGACATTACAGTTATGAAGTAGCAATGAATATAGTTTTATGGTTGGGGGTTACCACAACATGAGGAACTGTATGAAGGGGTCGCAGCATTAGGAAGGTTGAGAAACACTGTTCTAGAGGCATTTCACCTGACGTTTCACCTGCATCTATGGCAAGCATCCTCAGAGGTAGTGAGGTCTGTTGGAATTAGGACAATGGGCTTATATATCTGTGGAATGGCTGGGGTGGGGCAAAGAGCTCTTCTCTGCGGAGCTAGGTGTGAATGTTTCAACTGACCACCTTCATTAGCATTTGAAGGCCTGGCTGAGCCTGGGAACAAAATTACAACAGCAAAACAGTAGAGAGGAAACAACCAGGCACATCTTAACACCTCTCAACAAAAGATTTTCCCAGGCTCAGCCAGGCCTTCAAATGCTAATGAAGGTGGTCAGTTGAAACATTCACACCTAGCTCCAGCAGAGAAGAGCTCTTTGCCCCACCCCAGCCATTCCACAGATATATAAACCCATTGTCCTAATTCCAACAGACCTCACTACCTCTGAGGATGCTTGCCATAGATGCAGGCGAAACGTCAGGAGAAAATGCCTCCAGAACATGGCCCTATAGCCCGAAAAAACCCACAAGAACCTAGCAAGTGTGAATGTTGCCATTAGCCACTTTCATTAGCACTGAATGGCCTTGCAGCTTCAAAACCTGACTGCTTCCTGCCTGGGGGAATCCTTTGTTAGGAGGTGTTAGCTAGCCCTGATTTATTCTTGTCTGGAATTCCCCTGTTTTTTTTTAAGTGTTGCTCTTTCTTTATTATCCTGATTTTAGTTTTTTTTAAAATAAAATACTTGTTGCATTTTTTTTAATTTTAATTACATTTGGCCTACCCATAGTTTCTAAAGTGTGTTGTCCTATTGTTAATGCTTATGTTATTGTTTTATTGTCTTGGTTGTTTTTAAATTGCTGTATTGTTGTTATTGCTTGTATTGTTGTACTCTGGGCTCGGCCTCATGTAAGCCACATCGAGTCCCCTGGGGAGATGGTAGCGGGGTATAAATAAAGTGTTGTTGTTGTTGTTATTATTATTATTATTATTATTATTATTATGTTGTTCATTTTCATGGTTAGAATCATAGAAACATAGAGTTGGAAAAGACCTCATGGGCCATCCAGTCCAACCCCTGCCAAGAAGCAGGAATATTGCATTCAAAGCAACCCTGACAGATGGCCATCCAGCCTTTGTTTACAAACATCCAAAGAAGGAGCCTCTACCACACACTCCAGGGCAGAGAGTTCCACTGCTGAACAGCACTCACAGTCAGGAAATTCTTCCTAACGTTCAGATGGAATGTTCTTTTTTGTAGTTTGAAGCCATTGTTCCGCGTCCTAGTCTCCAAGGAAGCAGAAAACAAGCTTGCTCCCTCCTCCCTGTGACTTCCTCTCACATATATGTACAGGGCCATCATGTATCCTCTCAGTCTTCTCTTCTTCAGGCTAAACATGCCCAGCTCTTTCAGCTGCTCCTCATAGGGCTTGTTCTCCAGACCTTTGATCATTTTAGTCTCCCTTCTCTGGACACATTCCAGCTTGTCAATATCTCTCTTGGACACAATATTCCAGGTGTGGTCTAAGCAAGGTTTCCTCCTTTCTGTTGAGATTTTCCACATGCTTGTGGATTTATTTATTATATTTTTATACCGCCCTTCTCAGCCCGCAGGTGACTCAAGGCGGTTTACAGAGGCAGGTTTTGAAGCTACAAGGCCATTCAGTGCTTATCAAGGTGGTCAATTGCAACATTCATACTTGCCTCAAGCAGACAAGAGTTCTTTCTCCCATCCTGGACATTATTCCACAGATATATAAACCTCATTTGCCTAGTTTCCAACAGGCCTCACTACGTCTGAGGATGTCTGCCATAGATGTGGGTGAAACATCAGGAGAGAATGCTTCTGGAACATGGCCATGCAGTCCAGAAAACTCACAGCAACCCTGTGATTCTGGCACATGAAAGCCTTCAACAACACATTTTTCTCCTTTCTGTTGAAATGTTGTCCACTTGCTTGTGGATTTCAATGGCTTCTCTATGTAGTCTAACATGGTAGTTGTTAGAGTGGTCCAGCATTCCAGGAATTCCAGACAAGACTAAGCTGGCCCTGATTTAGTATGGCTGGAATTCCTGGAATGCTGGACACCTCCCAACAAAGGATTCCCCCAGGCAGCAACAAGACAGGTTTGAAGTTACATGACTATTCAGTGCTAACCAAGGTGGCCAATTGCAACATTTACACTTGCCTCCAACAGACAAGAGTTCTTTCTCCCACCCGGGACATTATTCCACGGACATATAAACCTCACTTGCCTAGTTTCCAACAGACCTCACAACCTCTGGTGATACCTTCCATAGATGTGGGCGAAATGTCTGGAGATAATGCTTCTGGAACATGGCCATGCGGTCCAGAAAACTCACGGCAACCCAATGATTCTGGCACATGAAAGCATTCAACAACATCTTTTTCTCCTTTCTGTTGAAATTTTGTCTACATGCTTGTGGATTTCAATGGCTTTCCTGTGTAGTCTGACATGGTAGTTGTTAGAGTGTTCCAGCATTCCAGGAACTCCAGACAAGACTATGCTGGCCTTGATTTACTATTGTCTGGAATTCCTGGAATGCTGGACACCTCCCAACAAAGGATCCCCCCCCCCCTCCAGGCAGCAACAAGACAAGTTTGAAGTTTTTTTTTTGGTCGTGTCAGGAACGACTTGAGAAACTGCAAGTTGCTTCTGGTGTGAGAGAATTGGCCGTCTGCAAGGACGTTGCCCAGGGGATGCCTGGATGAATTGATGTTTTTATCATCCTTGTGGGAGGCTTCTCTCATGTCCCCTCATGAGGAGCTGGAGCTGATAGAGGGAGCTCATCCGCCTCTCCACGGATTTGAACCTGTGACCTGTCGGTCTTCAGTCCTGCCAGCACAGGGGTTTAATGGCTATTCATTGCTAACCAAGGTGGTCAATTGCAACATTTACACTTGCCTCCAACAGACAAGAGTTCTTTCTCCCACCCTGGACATTATTCCACAAACATATAAACCTTTCCAACAGACCTCACAACCTCTGGTGATATCTGCCATAGATGTGGGCGAAATGTCAGGAGAGAATGCTTCTGGAGCACAGCCAGTCAGCCCAGAAAACTCACAGCAACCCAGTGATTCTGGCCATGAAAGCTTTCAACGACTCACCCTCTCTTCCCTCCCTAAAAACCTTTGGATCTTTGGGACACAAGACCTCACATTTTGTCATGCAAACACTGAATGTTGCTGCAGGGAATTTGGGCAAATGATCTCATTCCCCTGGAGATTATTTATTCAATATTACATCAGCTACATCTAGGGATTTTCTAAGTCTCCAGTCATTGAACAGGCCTGCTTTAAGTCAGAAGAAGTAACAGGATTTAGGCCTGTGGTTACACATGTTTCCTTGCCTGAATGCAGTAGGAATTGTTTCTTGTCAATCTATATATTCACTGGATTTAGGTGTGCAGCGAGTCCAAGAAGGTAATAATAATAATAATAATAATAATAATAATAATAATAAATTTATTTGTATTCTGCTCTTCCTTCCTTCCTTCCTTCCTTAGGCGATCCCTCGTAGTCCGAGGATGATGGTCCTCCAAGTGTAGTGTCCTGGCGGTGGGTTCGTAGGTGACTGTGGAGCCCTATTCTTGACCTGCATGTTCTCCTACAGTGAGGGCATCGGTTTTCAGGTGGAAGGTGGAAGGTGGAAGGCAGTCCCAGTTGAGGTTGGCTTGATGTGCCTTCCTCTTGACACGTTTCTCTCTTTCGCCCTCCATTCGTGCCTCTTCAAATTCTACAGCACTGCTGGTCACAGCTGGCCTCCAACTGGAGCGCTCAAGGGCCAGGGCTTCCCAGTTCTCAGTGTCTATGCCAGCACTGCTGGTCACAGCTGATCTCCAACTGGAGTGCACAAGGGCCAGAGATTCCCAGTTCTCAGTGTCTATGCCAGGGTTTTAAAGGTTGGCTTTGAGCCCATCTTTAAATCTCTTTTCCTGTCCACCAACGTTCAGTTTTCCGTTCTTGAAACATTCCATTCTGTTCTGTTCTTCCACTCTATGTCCCCGAGGAGACTCCGTGAGATGTTCTCTCAGACTAAAGGGGCATTTTATTTGCTACACACACACTAAGAAACCCTAGAGTCATATTGGGAGAGACCAAATGGGCCATCTGGTCCAACACTCGGCCTCTGTTGAAAAGCCTCCAAGGAAGGAGCTTCCACCACACTCTGAGGCAGTGAGTTCCACTGTTGAACAGCTCTTATGGTAGGGAAGTTCTTCCTCATGTAGAAACTCAGTTAACCGGCACCATGCCACAGATATATAACCCCTTTTTCCTAGTTCCAACCGACCTCACTACCTCTGAGGATGCTTGCCATAGATGCAGGTGAAACGTCAGGAAAAATGCCTCTAGAACCCGAAAAAACCTACAACAACGCTTTCACACCTAGCTCCATCAGACAAGAGTCCTTTGTCCCACCCTGGTCATTCCACGGATATATAAACCCTTTTCCCTAGTTCCAACAGACCTCACTACCTCTGAGGATGCTTGCCATAGATGCAGGCAAAACGTCAGGAGAAAATGCCTCTAGAACATGGCCATATAGGCCGAAATAACCTACAACAACCCATTCACACCTAGCTCCAGCAGACAAGAGTCCTTTGTCTCACCCTGGTCATTCCACAGATATATAAACCCTTTTCCCTAGTTCCAACAGACCTCACTACCTCTGAGGATGCTTGCCATAGATGCAGGCGAAACGTCAGGAGAGAATGCCTCTAGACCAGCGCTTCTCAACCTGGGGGTCGGGACCCCTGGAGGGGTTGCCAAGGGATGTAAGAGGGGTCGCCAAAGACCATCAGAGACCACAATATTTTCTGTTGGTCATGAGGGCTCTGTGTGGGAAGTTTTACTCAATTCTATTGTAGGTGGGGTTCAGAATGCTCTTTGATTGGAGGTGAACTATAAATCCCAGCAACTACAACTCCCAAATGTCAAGCTCTAGTTTCTCCAAACTCCACCAGTATTCACATTTGGGCATATTGAGTATTTGTGCCAAGTTTGGTCCAGATCCATCATTGTTTGAGTCCATAGTGCTCTTTGGATGTAGGTGAACTACAACTCCCAAACTTAAGGTCAATGCCCACCAAATCCTTTCAGTATTTTCTCTTGGTCATGGGAGTTCTGTGTGGCAAATTAGGTTCAATTCATTGTTGGTGGAATTCAGAATGCTCTTTGATGGTAGGTGAACTATAAATCCCAGCAACTAAAACTCTCAAATGACAACATTAACTCCCCCCCACCCCACCTCCAAACCCCACCAATATTCAAATCTGGGCGTATCAGGTATTTGTGCCAAATTTAGTCCAGTGAATGAAAATACATCCTGCATATCAGATATTTACATTACAATTCATAACATTAGCAAAATTACAGTTATGAAGTAGCAACTAAAATAATGTTATAGTTGGGGGTCACAACAACATGAGGAACTGTATTGAGGGGTCGCGGCATTAGGAAGGTTGAGAAACACTGCTCTAGACCATGGCCATATAGCCCGAAAAAACCTACAACAACCCAAATAACCTCTGTGTTTTCTCCTCCAGTTTCCAAAAGATTTCCTACACATCTCCCTGGCTCTTTGCAACGCCTACCTTATGCTCTTGTAAATAAAACACAGAATATACACAGAGACAGTAACCAAAATCTGGGAATGATTTCCGCTCTCACAATAGTGTCCTCTTCATCTCCGCACAACCGGAGAGGTTTTTAATTTTTGTTTAAAGGGAAGCAAATCAATGCCCCTGTTTCATATATACTCACATGAATGTATATATATGTATATACTTTCTACTATAGAGAGAGAGGGGGGGGGGGAGAAAATCATTTAACTCCCCGATAGACCTCCAGTATCTGGCTGGCGGGGCTTGGATTTCCATAGGCAGTCACTCAGCCCTCCTTATCTTCATGTATGGCTGCCTCGTGTTTAACACACAATTACATTTCCTCCCTCCAATTCCATTACAAATGGAATCGAGGGAAAGCATTGTTTGAAGAAATGTACTGCTTCGCTTCTAGTTATGTCAGACAATTCACGGAACAGTTGAGGAGGAAAAAGAGAAAGAAAAGCCAAAGCAGGCGCACACACACCATACATACATACAAACACAAACCAACCACACAATCTGGTCTATTTCCAGTAATGCAATATTACCCTGAGCTGGGTTTTGGGGAAATCATCCTTTCAGTTTTATTTACTGTAAACACAAGCCAGCTTTGTGTGTGTGTGTATATGTATATATATTTGTGTAGGTGACACAAAGCTGTCTCAGAAAGTGTCTGGATGAAGAAAGCACATTGAAATCAGAAAACAAGAAAAGATGGCCAATTAATTAATTGCATTAAACTATCGGCTAACTACCTAGCCTCCACTGCAATTCATTTAGCGAATATGAAAAATCAGAAGACGCATAATAAAATCCCGCCGGCTCCCAGTGGAAAGAGATGGCCGGCAAATTGGATAGTTTTCTTAATCTGGCGTAAATAATAACATGTCTCCTCGTCTCTCAGTCTCTCTCTGGCCAATTCCTCCTATCGTTTAGTGCAGGCTCAAAAGCTTGTCTCCCGTAATTGATATCGGTTACTCAATGAGGGCTTCTTTCCTCCCCTCCAAGACATGCACACACACACACAAACACAACCTCCCTTCATCTGTTCTTGTAGCTTTGTAGCCATTTCAAAGTTTACCCTTTGGATTTGGGAGGCTGGGAATTAATTAATGCATTTCCCCCTTTTTTCCTGGGGAGCTGGGCTCTTGTTTGGCTGGCCAAAAAAACAAGAAAAGAGAGCCAGCATCCTAAATCAAATTAAAGGCACTTTCTTTGGCCAAACCAAAGGCAAGGAGGACACATGGGGAGAGAATGGTTCCCCACTCCTGTGGGTCACTGCGCCTCATTCGGCATTTTAATTAAAAATCCTTTTGGTTTATATTACTATTATAAAGAAGGACTACTCTTTAAATACCTTCCTATTGGGCCAAAGGTACCAACTGCCTTTGGAAGCATTTCCAAAGCCCTTTAAAATAAAATAAAGCAGAAACCACAACTGGAAATTAGTGTAAAATGTTCAAGCTTTGAACCCCGTTGGGCAATGACTTAACTTTGGTGGAATTGGTGGAAGCCTTCATAGGCAAGAAAAAGGGAGTCTACAACCCTCTTAGATTGTGTCCTTTGCCCACCCATGGCCTTGAATGAGTGGTGCGTAGATCTACTGCTGATAGACCTAGTATCATGCTTTGGTGCTCTCATCGTGAGGAAATTTTATTTTTCCAGGTGTTTGGGAGCTTTGAGGTATTGGTAAAGGACCCCACACACCATAAAAGGGGAGTCTATGGGCCACTTGGATCATGTCCAATGCCCATCCATGGGCCTGAGTGAACGGTGGGTAGATCTGCCACTGATAGACCTGGCATCATGCTTTGGTGCTGTCACCACTTTTTACCAGTGGTTTGGAGCTTTGAGGAACTAGTGGAGGACCTCATAGGCAATAACGAGGGTGGGGGGTGGGGGGTCTATGGGTCTCTTGGATCATGCCTAATGTCCATCCATGGACCTGAATGAATGGTGGTTAGATCTGCCACTGACAGACCAAACATCATGCCTTGATGTGATGAAATTCTATTTTTCCAGGTGTGGAAGTGGGAGAATTGAGGAATTGGTAAAGGACCTCACGTGCCACAAAAGGGGAGTCTATGGACCTCTTGGATCATGTCCAATGTCCATCCATGAACTTGAGTGAGTGGTGGGTAGATGTGCCACTGATAGTCCTGGCATCATGTTTTGGTGCTCTCATCACTTTTTACCAGGTGGCTTGGAGCTTTGAGGAAATGGTGGAAGACCTTATAGACCATAACCGGGGTGGGGGGGTGGGTGGGTGGGTGTCTATGGGCCTCTTGGATTGTGTCCAATGTCCATCCATGAACTTGAGAAAACGGGTGGGTAGATCTGCCACTGATAGACCTGGCATCATGCTTTGGTGCTGTCACCACTTTTTACCAGGTGGTTTGGAGCTTTGAGGAACTGGTGTAAAATGTTCAAGCTTTGAACCCCGTTGGGCAATGACTTAATTTTTTTCTTGACTCTTACTGAAAAGATGAATATAAGGCACAATCTACGACACTCAACAGAACCCAAAGGAATATTAAGAAGGGTTGGGTGATAGAATTATTAATAACACAAACAGGTTTTCATATCGTAGAGAAGGAGAATGTAGAATCACATGTTTCAAGTTCGGGAAGGTTTTGATGAAGCTTTAGTTTTGTATCCTGGTTCTAGATGTTCTAGGTTGGGTTTCAGAACCATCCAGAACATCATATCTCAACATTATTGATGTTCTCAACCTCCATGATGGCCATGATACCAACAGCACAAACAAAAGGTGACCACATAGTGTCTAGATCTAGGGAAGTAATGCTACCCCTCTATTCTGCTTTGGTTAGACCACATCTGGAATATTGTGTCCAATTCTGGGCACCACAATTCAAGATAGATATTGACAAGCTGGAATGTGTCCAGAGGAGAGCGACTAAAATGATAAAAGGTCTGGAGAACAAGCCCTATGAGGAGCGGCTTAAGGAGCTGGGCATGTTTAGCCTGAAGAAGAGAAGGCTGAGAGGGGATATGATAGCCACGTATAAATATGTGAGAGGAAGCCACAGGGAGGAAGGAGCAAGCTTGCTTTCTGCTTCCTTGGAAACTAGGACACGGAACAATGGCTTCAAACTACAAGAGAGGAGATTCCATCTGAACATGAGGAAGAACTTCCTAACTGTGAGAGCCGTTCAGCAGTGGAACTCTCTGCCCCGGAGTGTGGTGGAGGCTCCTTCTTTGGAAGCTTTTAAACAGTGGCTGGATGGCCATCTGTCAGGGGTGATTTGAATGCAATATTCCTGCTTCTTGGCAGGGGGTTGGACTGGATGGCCCATGAGGTCTCTTCCAACTCTGTGATTCTATGAATCTATGATTCTATGAATGTCATTGCCAAAGCATGAATACAATATACAGTATTTAGCCTCCAGAATCAATAATCACACACGATCTCTTCATTCATCTGGAGAGGCCCTGCTCACGATCCCACTTCCATTGCAAGCACGATTGGTGGGGACGAGGGGTAGGGCCTTCTTAGTGGTGGCCCCTCGATTCTGCAACTCACTCCCCAAGGACATTAGGCATGCCCTAACTCTGGCAGTCTTTAAGAGGAGCCTGAAAACGTGGTTGTTCCAGTGTGCCTTCCCAGAATAAGGAACCCTAAGCAACATGTTCCTAATCGCACTTTACTAATGATCTAGGATTGTCTGCTTGCTCCATTTCTCTCCGAATACCTATCCTAGTTATATGTCACCTTGTCATGCCCAGTATTTTAAAATTTTAATTATTACATTTGGCCCTGCCATAGGTTTTTAATGCGTCGTGGTGTTACTGTTATTGTTCATTGCTTTGTTTATAAGTTATTTATTGTCTGTATTGCTGTGTTGTTTTTATTGATGTAATTGGGCTCGGCCTCTTGTAAGCTGCACCGAGTCCTCCGGGAGATGGTAGCAGGGTATAAATAAAGGATTATTATTATTATTATTATTATTATTATTATCATCATCACATCTTCCCCTATGAATCAGTTGATGGGGAGGAGGGAGAGGGTGTTGGCGCATGTAAGAAATCTGTTAGTGTGTGTGTGTGTCAACTGTAAAATAAGATGCACACAGTTGATCGGTTGGGCTACTCCCGGGGAGCTAGCTGAGCCTGGGAGTTTTGGTTACTGTTACATTTTCAGGCTTGAGCTATGCAGGTGCTTGCAGAGAAACACAGAGAGAATCATAGAATCATAAAGTTGGAAGAGACCTCATGGGACATCCAGTCCAACCCTCTGCCAAGAAGCAGGAAAATTGCATTCAAAGCACCAGAGAGTGACAGAGTTTTGAGTGTACTCTTGGTTCAGGAGCGGCTGACAGAGTTTATCCACATGGACAAAGAAAGATAATATTAAATCTCTTATAAAAGGACGTTATGTGAGTCGCTGCAACTGATCACATGATTGTAAATATGTTGTTCTGAATTATGAAGAGTAAACTACTTGTTCCTTATTGTTCATCTGTATGACATATTTTCTTCCTCTGGCAAGGCAGTGTGTGGGCTGATCAAATGTGTACTACATGTGGTTTATTTTACATTATGCCACAGAGGGCCTTCTTCATGGTGGCCCCTCGATTTTGGGACACCCTGCCCAGGGAGATTAGGCAATCCCCTTCACTGTCATCCTTTTGCAGGGATCTGGAAACCTGGATGTTCCAACACGCATTTGAGGACTACTAGTCCCTAGTTGGAGCCCCTGGTGGCGCAGCGGGTTAAACCACTGAGCTGTAAAGCTTGCTGACCTAAAGATCAGTGGTTCGAATCCAGGGAGAAGTGTATGATCCCCTGCTATTACCCCAGCTCCTGCCAACCCAGCAGTTCAAAAACATGCAAATGTGAGTAGATCAATAGGAACCGCTTTTGCAGAAAGGTAACGGCACTCCATGCAATTATGCCAGCCCAATGACCTTGGAGGCGTCTACGGACAATGCCAGCTCTTTGAAATGGAGATGAGCACCCCCCCCCCCCCCGAGTCAGACACAACTAGACTTAATGTCAAGGAGAAACTTATTTTGGTGGTGTTTTTGTTTTAATGGTTTGTTTTTCTTTTATGTCTGTTGGACGTTCTGCCCCATGTGTAAGCCGCCCCGAGTCCCTTCAGGGAGATGGTGGCAGGGTACAAGAATAAAGTTGTTGTTATTATTATTTGATACAGAACAAGATGAGTACACAGCAAACAAGATCACTATGCTGGTTTTTTGCAGCTGACAGATGGTAATTTTGTCAGTGCCGATTGTTTTTAAGTGCAGGCCAAGGTCTGTAGGCATTGCACCCAGTGTGCCGAACACTACTGCGACCACTTTTACTGGCTTGTGCCAGAGTCTTTGCAGTTCTGTTGTTGTTACTATTTTACTGACACAAAAGCACAGTATGTCACAGCAAACAAGATCTATATGCTGGATTTCATATCACACAATCATAAGTCGAACACTTCCCAAGCGTCTAGGACTGTGTGATGTATTTTCGAATGATGCGCGCAGATCCAAGTAAGGTGGCCTTTTGCAGTTGACAGATCGTGATTTTGTCGATGTTTATTGTTTCCAAATACCAGCTGAGATCTTTTGGCACGGCACCCAGTGCGCCAATGACCACTGGGACCACCTAGAATCATAGAATCATAGAATCAAAGAGTTGGAAGAGACCTCATGGGCCATCCAGTCCAACCCCCTGCCAAGAAGCAGGAATATTGCATTCAAATCACCCCTGACAAATGGCCATCCAGCCTCTGCTTAAAAGCTTCCAAAGAAGGAGCCTCCACCACACTCCGGGGCAGAGAGTTCCACTGCTGAACGGCTCTCACAGTCAGGAAGTTCTTCCTAATGTTCAGATGGAATCTCCTCTCTTGTAGTTTGAAGCCATTGTTCCGCATCCTAGTCTCCAAGGAAGCAGAAAACAAGCTTGCTCCCTCCTCCCTGTGGCTTCCTCTCACATATTTATACATGGCTATAATATCTCCTCTCAGCCTTCTCTTCTTCAGGCTAAACATGCCCAGTTCCCTAAGCCGCTCCTCATAGGGCTTGTTCTCCAGACCTGGACTGGTTTACGCCAGAGTCTTTGCAGTTTGAGGACTTGATAGCGGCTGAGTTTTTCCTATTGTTTTTCCTCAATGCAACTGTCACCTGGAATGGCGACATCAATAATCCAGACTTTTTTCTTTTCCACAATCGTGATGTCTGGTGTATTGTGTTCCAAAACTTTGTCAGTCTGGATTTGAAAACCCCACCGTATTTTTGCATGTTCATTTTCCATGACCTTTGCGGGATGATGATGATGATGATGATGATGATGATTATTATTATTATTAATGTCTGATTCCACCAAGGGAATCCCTCCATAAAGGAGGAAGAATGCTGAGACTCTGAGCAAATAAAAGTGGACCAAGTTTCTGTAAAGTTATTTAATGTCCGTTCCATCATCCACTTCCTCAACTCTTTGCGTTGACTTTCTCGAAACACCTAAGTCCCATATTCTTGCTTATTATGTCATGTTTTTTTTTTGTCGTGTCAGGAGCAACTTGAGAAACTGCAAGTCGCTCCTGGTGTGAGAGAATTGGCCGTCTGCAAGGACGTTGCCCAGGGGACGCCCGGATGGTTTGATGTTTTTTATCATCCTTGTGGGAGGCTTCTCTTATGTCCCCGCATGAGGAGCTGGAGCTGATAGAGGGAGCTCATCCACCTCTCCCCGGATTCAAACCTGCGACCTGTCAGTCTTCAGTCCAGCCGGCATAGGGGTTTAACCCACTGCACCACTGGGGGCTCCACATTATGTCAGTGTGTAACGTAGAGTTATGCATTCTTTGAATGAGTCAATTACTCTAATCTATCTATCTATCTATCTATCTATCTATCTATCTATCTATCTATCTATGGATTCCAATCACCAGAGACCATGCTGACTGGGCCAATCTGGAAGTTGCCCTTGAAAAAGTAAACTTTGCTTCTCTCCGATCGGAGCAACAGACCCATTTGCATTTCCTCCCCATCTCCTGCTTCAGTTCATTTCACGGATGGCCTTGCAAGAAAGTTGTCTGGAGGGCAACGGATTTGGAGAGCTTTCCAAAAATAAAAAAAAGATGAGGGGAAATTCAAGAATGGTCCCAGCGGCAACTCCTCCATTTGTCATTAACAGAATGGCTTGTAATGGAGTTTTAGCTCCATGTCCAGAGGCAGAGTTGCTCTGAATCCCATAAACTGGTGGACAATGGTTTTGAGATGTCTGGATGGTCACCACATGAGATCAGACCACAGGCCTCTCTTTGAACTGAGCTTTGAACTGGAGTGACCTTTCCAGAGGGCCATTTGGGCAGGACTTTGGCAAGAAATCTGGATTGCCTCTTTGCACTTTGCTTTGCTCCCATTGTGGGATTTTTGCTTCTACGGGACACTTTTGTCCTATTCTTTGCTCCTGGAAAACCATATTCTGCAACGCCTTCTGAGATCTCTCCAGGTTAGGAGTGTAGCTCTGCCATAAGAAGGACTAGAAACTTGAATGGGATTTGTTTTCTCAGGATGATGGTGATGGTGATGATGATGACGACAATGATAATCCCCTCCCCCCACAAGCAAGCTGGAATATAGAATCATAGAATCAAAGAGTTGGAAGAGACCTCATGGGCCATCCAGTCCAACCCCCTGCCAAGAAGCAGGAATATTGCATTCAAATCACCCCTGACAGATGGCCATCCAGCCTCTGTTTAAAAACTTCCAAAGAAGGAGCCTCCACCACACTCCGGGGCAAAGAGTTCCACTGCTGAACGGCTCTCACAGTCAGGAAGTTCTTCCTCATGTTCAGATGGAATCTCCTTTCTTGTAGTTTGAAGCCATTGTTTTGCGTCCTAGTCTCCAGGGAAGCAGAAAACAATCTTGCTCCCTCTTCCCTGTGGCTTCCTCTCACATATTTATACATGGCTATCATATCTCCTCTCAGCCTTCTCTTCTTCAGGCTAAACATGCCCAGCTCCTTAAGCCACTCCTCATAGGGCTTGTTCTCCAGACCCTTGTCTCTTTTCCCTCTATGATCCCTCTCAAAATTGTGATGGGATGTGCCATTGCATCCTTTTGTCATTTTGAGAGGGACTATATAGGAAAAAAGGTGTATTATTGTGTGCTGGGGTGATATAGGGAATGGAAATGATCTACATGCTTCTTCGGGTGCCTTGAGCCCCTATTTTGGGATATAACATAAAGTAAATAAATAAATAATTTTAGTGGGAGTTCTGTGTTGTTTAGAGAGTCAAATGATGTAAATCATGATGAAATATCAATCACCCCCCCCCCCCAAACAGGTGGAATGCTTGGAGACCTCATAGGCCACAAAAGGGGAGTCCATGGGCTGCATAGGTCTTTGCCTGAAGCTCATCCATGGACCTTGATGAAAAGTGGGCACTAGCTTTAGCGTTCTCATTATGGTGAAATTTAACCCCCCCCCCTCTAGTTGTTTGGGAGCTTCAAGGAATTGGTGGAAGCCTTCATAGGCAACAAAAAGGGAGTCTACAACCCTCTTGGATTGTGTTCTTTGCTCACCTATGGCTTGAATGAATGGTGGATAGATCTGCTGCTGATAGACCTGGTATCATGCTTTGATGCTCTCATCGTGATGAAATTTTTATTTTTCCAGGTGTTTGGGAGCTTTGAGGTATTGGTAAAGGACCCCACACACCGTAAAAGGGGAGTCTATGGGCCACTTGGATCGTGTCCAATGCCCATCCATGGACCTGAGTGAATGGTGGGTAGATCTGCCACTGATAGACCTGGCATCATGCTTTGGTGCTGTCACCACTTTTTCCAGGTGGTTTGGAGCTTTGAGAAACTGGTGGAGGACCTCATAGACAATAACAGGGGGGTCTATGGGTCTCTTGGATCATGTCTAATGTCCATCCATGAACCTGAATGAATGGTGGTTAGATCTGTCACTGGCAGACCTCACATCATACCTTGGTGTGATGAAATTCTATTTTTCCAGGTGTGTGAGAGAATTGAGGAATTGGTAAAGGACCCCACGTGCCACAACAGGGGGGTCTATGGGCTTCTCGGATTGTGTCCAATGTCCATCCATGAACTTGAGTAAATGGGTGGGTAGATCTGCCACTGATAGACCTGGCATCATGTTTTGGTGCTCTCACCACTTTTTACCAGGTGGCTTGGAGCTTTGAGGAACTGGTGGAGGACTTTATAGACCATAACAGGGGGATCTATGGGCCTCTTGGATTATGCCCAATGTCCATCCATGAACTTGAGTAAATGGGTGGGTAGATCTGCCACTGATAGACCTGGCATCATGTTTTGGTGCTCTCACCACTTTTTACCAGGTGGCTTGGAGCTTTGAGGAACTGGTGAAGGACCTTATAGACCATAACGGGGGGGGGGGGGGGGTCTATGTGCCTCTTGGATTGTGTCCTATGTCCATCCATGCACTTCAGTAAACGGGTTGGTAGATCTGCCACTGATAGACCTGGCATAATGTTTTGGTGCTCTCACCATATTTTACCAGGTGGTTTGGAGCTTTGAGGAACTGGCGGAGGGCTTCATAGACCACAACGGGGGGTTGAGGAACTCAAAGCTCCAATAACAGGGGTGTCTATGGGCCTCTTGGATTGTGTCCAATGTCCATCCATGAACTTGAGAAAACGGGTGGGTAGATCTGCCACTGATAGACCTGGCATCATGTTTTGGTGCTCTCACCACTTTTTACCAGGTGGTTTGGAGCTCTGAAGAACTGGCGGAGGGCTTCATAGACCACAACGGGGGTGGGGGTCTTGGATCATGTCCAGTGCCCACTTATGGATCTGAATGAATGGTAGGTAGATCTGCCATGGATAGACTGATAGGCATCATGCATTGGCACTCTCATCATGATGACATTTCATGTTTTCCATGTGGTTGGGAGCTTTTGGGAACTGGTGGAGGACCTCATAGACCACAACAGGGTGGATCCAGAGACCACATAGGTTGTATGTTCACTCATGGACCTGAATGGTGGCCACTTCTGCTCATGATAGTCCTGGCATCATGCTTTAGCGCTCTCCAGGTGAGGCCGGTGCCCAATCTGTTCTGTCTCAGAAGGTTTCCTTCACCGCCTGTTTGGAGAAGGAGGGCAACCCGCCTGGCACAACTCCCCGGTGCCCTCCGGCATCCCCTTCCCCATCCTTTCCGACTGGTAGTGATGGGCAGCAGCTGCTGCTTGTTTGAACGAGGAGGCGGTTGCATAGCAACCAGAGGAGCCTCATTATACGGAGCAAAAGTGATTAACCAGTCCAACCCCCCCCCCCCCCCCAAAGAGAGAGAGAGAGTGAGAGTGAGAGAAAGCGGAAGGGAGAAAAGAAAGAGGAGGTTACTCCTGAAAGTAAAAGGGAACCATTATTTAACTCACTAATTGATGATCAACTTCTTTTCAAATTATTATTCACTTAATTAATGAAGTGTAAGTAAAACACCAGGCCTTATCAAGTAGTGTTTGAAATGATGGCAAGGGATTTCAGCTTGCAGTGGCATCAATGGGGAAAAATAACTAGCTCTACTGATTATAATATCTATCTATCTACCTATCTATCTATCTATCTATCTATCTATCTATCTATCTATATCATATATCTACCCTTGGACATCCCCAACGAGGAGTCCAGTTCAATCCATTTGGTGGTCAATGACTTTCATGGCTCGTGAAGTTGACTTTCAGTTTGATAAGTGGAGTTATGATGAAGAAAGTGGTATCAAAGTGCAACAACTGTGCAGTGTGGACACAAATTTCTTGCAGGCTAACGAGGACACTTGGGAGTAGGCCTAGCTCCCCAGCTCCCTCCTCTCTCTCCTCCTTTGGGTTTGGGCCGTGTTTTTGCCAATGATGAATGTACCTGTAATGACAGAAGTGTCTCTGCAGTTCTCCCAGTTGAAAGCACGCAGGGTAATCAGTCCAGTTTCTTTCCTCCATGCACTTCATTATGGGAAGAGGAGTTTCGGCAAGCGTCCAGAGCGGGGGGCTGCAGCAGGAACCCTGATCAATTCTATTTACCTGTCTGGAGGGTGATTGGATTTATTGTCAGAGGGGAAGGAAGACAAACCGATCGCCTGGGAGCTGCTCACGTATTGGCAGCTCCAAGAACTGCTGAAGGAAGGGAAATTGGGGTGGCCCCCAGGTTTCTGCTTTCCTGCAAGGCTCAAAGCTTGACTGATGCAACACCGGCCTTCTTTTTACAGCAGACTTCTGGGATGTGGCATGTCAAGATTCTGCATGCAATACTTGGCTGGGGGGAAGTCAACCTCTTGAGAACTTTGTCCTACTTTTTTCTGATTTCCAGTGACCATCAATTCCTCTTTGCACTAGAGATCATTTGCAGGAGAGGGCAAGACCATCAGTCGGATGCTTCACAAAGGACAGAGAACAGACCTCTATTGCTCACAGCAGCTGCTGCGGCATAAGTTACAGCCATGTATAAATATGTCATAGGGAGGAGCAGGCCCATAGCCAGGATTTTGTTTTGGGGGGAGCTGAGTTTGATTTGGGGGGGGGGGCTGAGTCTGAATGAAAGAGGGTCTACCCTAGCAAACCCTAGCAAACCTTCTGTATCATTACCCCAATACCCCCATGCATATGGGATATATTGAGCATGGTGATCAGATCATGATATGAATAACATAACCATTTAAATAATGTACCAGTAAGGCCTTCTCGCGGACCACCATGAGAATTTCGGGGGGGGGGGCTGAAGCCCCCAAAGCCCCTCCCCTGGCTACATGCCTGGGGAGGAGGGAACAAGCTTGTTTTGTGCTGCCCCGGAGACTAGGACACAATGGAACAATGGCTTCAAACTATAAGAAAGGAGATTCCACCTGAACATGAGGAAGAACTTCCTGACTGTAAGGAGAGCTGTTCAGCAGTGGAACTCTCTGCCCCAGAGTGTGGTGGAAGCTCCTTCTTTGGAGGCTTTGAAACAGATGCTGGATGGCCATCTGTCGGGGGTGCTTGAATGCAATTTTTCTGCTTCTTGGCAGAATGGGGTTGGACTGGATGGGCCACCAAGTCTCTTCCAGCTCTATGATTCTAAGTGGAGACTGAAGGACAGTCACAATCCCTTTGTATTTCCTTCTAGAGATTGTGAATACGAACCAATTGCAAATGCATGACCCATAAGAAACTTGGTGCATTCCAGCTCTCCTCCTCCTTGTCGTCTTCTTCCCCTTTTCCTCTTCTACTTCACCCCCTCCTTTCTTTTCTCTTCCTCCTCTTCCTCTCCTCCTCCTCCCCTTTCATCTTCCTCCTCTCCTTCCTCTTCAAATCTGGGGAGGGGCATGAGCTTCCGCTGTCAGCCCCTGCTTCTGCCAACCTAGCAGTTTGAAAACATGCAAATGTGAGTAGATCAATAGGTATTGCTCCGGTGGGAAGGTAATGGTGCTCCATGCAATCATGCTGGCCACATGACCTTGGAGGTGTCTATGGACAACGCTGGCTCTTCGGCTTAGAAATGGAGATGAGCACCAACCCCAGAGTCGGAAACAGACTTAATGTCAGGGGAAAACCTCTATCTATCTATCTATCTATCTATCTATCTATCTAATTCACCTCTATATCCACAGATTCCCCATGCATGGATCCAAAGCTCCTTTGAGTGGTGGTTCTCAATTCCAGGGATTCTTGGATGAAACTGATTATCTTGATCCATTGCAGTCTGGTTTTAGGCTTGGTCACAGAGTGGAGATAGCTTTAGTTACCTTGGTGGATGACCTCCACAGAGAGTTAGAAAGGGGATGTGTGTCCTTGTTGGTTCTCTTAGATATCTCTGTGGCTTTCAATACCATTGACTATTGTATTCTTCTGGGGTGGCTCTCCAGTATGGGTCTTGGGGGCATTGCATTGCAGTTACTCCACACCTTCCTGGAGGATCACACCCAGTTGGTGAAGCTGGGAGACACCTGCTCAGATCCCTGGCCTTTGACCTGTGAGGTCCATAAGGTTCCATTCTATCCATGCTTTTCAATATGAAACAGCTGGGTGAGGTCATATGGAGTTTTGGAGTTGGGTGCCATCTCTACGTAGATGACACACAACTCTACTACTCCTTTCCACCAAAATCCAAGGAAGCCCCACAAATCCTGGACCAGTGCCTGACAGCTGTGGTGGACTGGATGAGGGCTAACAAGCTGAATCTTAATCCAGACAAGACAGAGGTCCTCTTGGTCAGTCACGTGGCTTAAGTGGCTGAGTGGGAAAAGGAAAGGGCCTGAGGATCACCTGGGAAGGAATCCCACTGGAGCATTGCAGCGCACCCAAATACCTGGGAGTCACTCTGGACCGTGCTCTGATCTACAAGAAGCACTGCCTGAACATCAAGCAAAAAGTGGGCGCTAGAAACAATATCATACGAAAGCTGACTGGCACAACCTGGGGATCACAACCAGATACAGTGAAGACATCTGATCTTGCGCTATGCTACTCTGCTGCTGAGTATGCATGCCCAGTGTGGAACACATCTCACCATACTAAAACAGTGGATGTGGCTCTTAATGAGACATGCCGCATTATCACGGGGTGTCTGCGCCCTACACCACTGGAGAAATTACACTGCTTATCCGGTATTGCACCACCTGACATCCGCCGGGAAGTAGCAGCCAATAGTGAAAGGACCAAGGCAGAGACATCTCCAGCTCATCCCCTGTTTGGGTATCAGCCAGCACGTCAACGACTTAAATCTAGACATAGTTTTCTAAGATCTACAGAGACACTCGCTGGAACACCTCAGCAAGAGAGAGTCCAAAAGTGGCAGGCTCAAACCCAGCACCTCAACCAATGGCTGATACCAAATGAGAGACTCCCTCCTGGGCACACAGAAGACTGGGTGACTTGGAAGGCACTGAACAGACTGCGCTCTGGCACCACGAGATGCAGAGCCAACCTTCAGAAATGGGGCTACAAAGTAGAATCCTCGACATGCGAATGTGGAGAAGAGCAAACCACTGACCACCTGCTGCAATGCAACCTGAGCCCTGCCACATGCACAATGGAGAACCTTCTTGCAGCAACACTGGAAGCACTCCAAGTGGCCAGATACTGGTCAAAGGACATTTAACCAGCTACCAAACTCACAAGTTGTGTAATTTTCTGTTTGTTTGCTTTGTTTTGTTAGAAATGTAATATAATGGGCTGGCTGCTCTGACACGACAAATAAATAGGGCCTGAGGCTGTTAGGAATTGTGGGAGTTGGAGTCCAAAATACCTGGAGGGCTGAAGTTTATCCATGCCTGTTATAGAGAGTTGGACCTATTGATGTCAGAAGGAGCAGCCCTGGTGATTCCCTTAAGCACTGACACAGTTGTACCAAGAATGTCATTCAAAGGAAAAACACCCGTGTTTGAGGAACACACACACACACTTTCCAAGGCAGTGCTCTCACCCCAAGATACCTCCCCGAGTCTTGTGTATATGAAGGTGGAGGTGGGACTGGATATTGTGCAGCTTCTTCCTTTGCATGACTGGAGAATGAAGATGATAAGCAACAATCTTTTCCATACTCACCTCCATACGTTCAGGGCCAGGCCTTACATCCTGGGAATTGTAGTCTTCTGACACATACCAGGTAACAGCCCAATTCATGAGGTGCAGGGCATACACAGTTTTACCTTCGAAAGAAGGAAGAATGTGCAGGAGACATGACAGATGAAGATGCCGGTATTGCAGGAACTTGAGCTCCCTGTCTTCCTCGTTTGGCCTTCCTTTCTGCCCTTAGCTTCTCCTAGTTCCAAGCATTAAAAACTCTCAAGAGGAATAAAATTAGTTCTCTCGCCGCATAACTTTGAGTCCCCTTCCTTCCTCTTGCATCTTAAATCTGAAATCTAATCCTCCGACTTCCTTTAATTAAGCAGAGGGTAGTTTAAATTAGTCTAACTATCTTTGGGGGGGATTATATATTTCAATCATCATTATGGGTCTGGCTATTTGTGATCCGGGTAGATAGATAGATATATTAGTTGTATAATCAGGAACACAATTATAATCCTCCCCAAAAAAGGATATTTAATAATCATTTAAAATGATGGAATATTTGACTCAGGACCTTAGAGAATTAGCCGGAGTGAATCCAAAGGTGGAGAAGGGCAAATCTGAAGGACGTTTGATAATGTCTTTTCAACAACCCGGCTTGATCCTGGCTACCCATTTCAATTTAAAGGCCTGGCCTATGGGTTGCGGTGGGTCTTCCTTCCGAAAGGAATGTGCCCAAGGTTTCAAGAAAAGGAGGACATAGAGGATAAGCTTTGTGTTTTAGCTGCCTTCTGGAGCATAGGAAGGTCCAAGGTTCAGAGATGTGCATGCCAAACATCTTAGGTCGAGTCTTGGGTATCTCATGGAAGCCTGGAGAAATTACTGCATCACCCAGAATCCCCCAATGAGCACATCAGCTTGGGATAGTCTGGCCTGAATCCTGTTTTTTTGTTTTGTGCCTTCAAGACATTTCCAACTTTCTCCAAGTTGTCTAGTAGTCAAAACTTTGCAGAGTGGGTTTGCCATTGTCTTCTTTTGAGGCTGAGAGATTGTGACTTGCCCAAGGCTACCCAATGGGTTTCCATGGCCAAACAGAGATTTGGAACCTGTTCCCAGAGTCCAAAAAGCAAACTATGACATTATACAACACTGCCATTCTTGGATGCATGCAGCAGGAGGAAGTCACAGGGAGGAGAGAGCAAGCTTGTTTTCTGCTGTCCTGGAGACTAGGACACGGAACAATGGCTTCAAACTACAAGAGAGGAGATTCAATCTGAACATGAGGAAGAACTTCCTGACTGTGAGAGCCATTTAGCAGTGGAACTCTCTGCCCTGGAGTGTGATGGAGGCTCCTTCTTTGGAAGCTTTTAAACAGAGACTGGATGGCCATCTGTCAGGGGTGATTTGAATGCAATATTACTGCTTCTTGGCAGGAGGTTGGACTGGATGGCTCATGAGGTCTCTTCCAATTCTATGATTTTATGATTCTAGGTGCCTTATCAAATTGATTGTTGAGAGTTAGGTAAACATGCAGAGAACTGCATTGATGGAATATATCTATACCCCAATCAGCCTGACCAGGAGGCCTCTGTCTTGTCTGGCCTCTGTCTTGCCCTCAGCCAGTCCATCACAGCTGCCAGGCACTAGTTCAGGATTCAGGGGGCTTCCTTGGATTTTGGTGGAAAGGAGTAATAGTGTGTCATCTGTGTACAGGTGACACCTAACTCCAAAACTCCAGATGATCTCTCGCAGCAGTTTCATGAAGATGTTGAAAAGCATGGGTGATAGAATGTAGCCTTGTGGGACCCCACAGGTCAAAGGCCAGGGGTCCCACCAGCTTCACCAACTGGAATCAATCTTCTAGGAAGGAACGGAGCCACTGCAATGCAATGCCCTTAAAACCTATTCTGGAGAGCCACCCCAGAAGGATACCATGGTTGATGGTATGGAAACCCTCTGAGATATTCAAGAGAACCAATAAGAACACACTCCTCCTGTCTAGCTCTCTGCAGAGGTCATCCACCAAGGTGACCAAAGGTGTCTTCATTCCATGACCAGGCCTAAAACCAGACTCTAATGAATCAAGATAATCGGTTTCATCCATGAATCTCTGGAGTTGAGAAGTCACCATTCAAAGGGACATTGGATCCATGCATGAGGAATCTATGGATACAGAGAGCCATATATATATATGCTTCAGTTGTTCTTCAGTTTTTAGCTAATGTGATTTCCCAGATGGTATTGAATGACAACTCCAATCTTTTCAATTATCCGTCATGCAGTCTGAAGACAATGAGAATTGCAACCAAAACAGCATTTGTGACTGTTAAAGGATAAAGGACTAAGTCGGACATATATGCAAAAGCCTTGTATCTCAATCCAAACCCCAGTCTCCTGACTAAACAGAACAAACTGCAGCCTTCCAAATCTTGACTTTGACACATGTCATAGAATTATAGAGTTGGAAGAGATCTCATGGGCCATTCAGTTCAACCCCTTTTTGCCAAGAAGAAGGAAAATCACATTCAAAGCACCCCAACAGATGGCCATCCAGCCTCTGTTTAAAAGCCTCCAAAGAAGGAGCCTCTACCACACTCTGGAGCAGAGAGTTCCACTGTTGAACAGCTCTCACTATTAGGAAGTTATTCCTAAGGTTCAGGTGGAATCTCCTTTTTTCCCTGCCATTCAAAGCCATTATTCTGCATCCTAGTCTCCAGGGCAGCAGAAAGCAAGCTTGCTCCCTTCTTCCTATGTGTATTAAAGGATTCCTGGAAACCATGATGGATACCACAAATATTCTTGTGGTCATCTTGTGTTTGTGCTATTGGCCTCATGGCCATCATGAAACTTGTTATTGTTTATTCGTTCAGTCGCTTCCAACTCTTTGTGACCTCCTGGACCAGTCCACACCAGAGCTCCCTGTCAGCCGTCACCAACCCCAGCTCCTCCAAAGTCAAGCCAGTCACTTCAAGGATACTATCCCTCCATCTTGCCCTTGGTCGGCCCTTCTTCCTTTTTCCTTCCATTTTCCCCAGCATCATTGTCTTCTCCAAGCTTTCCCGTCTTCTCATTATGTGACCAAAGTGCTTCATCTTTGCCTCTAATATCCTTCCCTCCAATGAGCAGTTGGGCATTATTTCCTGGCGTATGGACTGGTTTGATCTTGCGGTCCAAGGCACTCTCATAATTTTCCTCCAATGTCAAAGTGTCTATTTTCCTTTGCTCAGCCTTCCTTATGGACCAGCTCTCACATCCATAGGCTCTCACATCCATAGGGGAATGCCATTGCTTTAACAATGAGGACCTTCGTTGCCAGTGTAATGTCTCTACTCTTCACTTTTTTATTTAGAGTGGTCATTGCTCTCCTCCCAAGAAGGTTGAGGACATCAATAATGTGGAGATATGATGTTCTGGATGGTTCTGAAACCCAATCTAGAACATCTAGAACAGTGGTTATCAACCTGGGGGTCGGGACCCCTGCGGGGGTTGCCAGGAAGTGTCAGGGGGGTCACCAAAGACCATCAGGAAACACAGTATTTTCTGTTCGTCATTAGGGTTCTATGTGGGAAATTTGGCCCAATTCTATCATTGGTGGAGTTCGGAATGCTCTTTGATTGTAGGTGAACTATAAATCCCAGTAACTACAACTCCCAAATGTCAAGATCTATTTTCCCCAAACTCCACCAGTGTTCACATTTGGGCATATTGAGTATTTGTGCCAAGTTTGGTCCAGATCCATCATTGCTTGAGTCCACAGCGCTCTCTGGATGTAGGTGAACTACAATTCCAAAACTCAAGGTCAATGCCCAGCAAACCCTTCCAGTGTTTTCTGTTTGCCATGGGAGTTTTGTGTGCCAGGTTTGGTTCAATTCCATTGTTGGTGGAGATCAGAATGCTCTTTGACTACAGATGAGCTATAAATCCCAGCAATTCCAACTCCCAAATGACAAAATCAATAAACCCCCCTTCCAACCCTACCATTATTCAAATTTGGGCATATTGGGTATTCGTGCCAAATTTGGTCCAGTGAATGAAAATACATCCTGCTTATCAGATAATTGCATTATGATTCATAACAATAGCAAAATTACAGTTATGAAGTAGCAAAATAATGTTATGGTTGGGGTCACCACAACATGAGGAAATGTATTAAGGGGTTGTGGCATTAGGAAGGTTGAGAAACACTGATCTAGAACCAAGATACAAAACTCGAGCTTCATCGAAACCTTCCCAAACTTGCAGCATGTGATTCTTCATTCTCCTTCTCTACAATATGAAAACCTGTTTGGGTTATTAATAATTCCACCCCCCACCTCTTCCTAATATTCCTTTGGGTTCCTTTGCAGTTTTATTGCTAACAGCCTGGGAAAACCTCTCTTTCAGGAGGAAACAACGATACCATTTAAAAAAGTGATCATAAAGATTATGATTAGAAAGCCTGGTATCTGTTTTATAGAGCTACAGAAGTTCTTGAAAGATCTTTAGGGACTGAGTCTCCCGGGGAACTTTAATTTTCTTATTTTTTTTTCCTCCTTGCTGATTTCAGAGAAGTCGGCTGGTTTTAATGCAATCCTCGTTTTCGAAACCTAAACTCTTGATGGATGCGAGAGCTTTGCCGGAGCAGTAAATGTAAATTGTTTTATCTTTTACACCTCTGGCCACTTGTGTTTTATTTGAAATTTACAAAATGCCTTGTTCCTGGAAGCTGGCCTGAAAAGTGGTGTTTTTTCCCCCCCCTTCTCCTTCTTCTCTCTCTCCTGTGTAGTTAGTTCCCCATCAAACGGCATTAATAATTTAGTCTCTAATTAAAAGTGAGGTCAAACAATGAAAAATGACTGAGCTAAGTGGTTACACAGTCATGTATTCAATGGACGCTGGTCAATGGCAAACCACCCCCCGCTCCACCAAAAAATAACCCATGCCTAAGGTTTGAGGCTGTTTGGATCCAAAATGCATTCACAGTCCAGGAACGTCTGACTTGTTAAATATTCCTCAGGAAATACGTCTCACTTAAATTGTTTCACAGGTGAAAGTCGAGCTCTCAAGGACACAGTTTGCCATGCATCTCCCATTTCCGGTAGAACGCTTTGGTTATCTGGAGAACGACTTCTCTTCCCGACAAAGGGACCGGAAGGCCACTGGCAAATATTCAAAGCATGGTGGGAGGAAAGGCAAAGAGATAACTTCGATGTTTACATCTCCCAAAGCCGTTCTCAGTTCACCGATGAGTCTGCCTACATTTGGCCGAAATGGCTATTACAGGTATTAGCTATTGCCAAAGAATCTATATTAAGAACAGTGGCAACTGGTGGCTTCCAAGTCATAGGGCCATGGATCTGTTCCACATTTTAGTCTGAACTTTCAAGGTGTTTCTTAGCATTGCATTGTGCATATCATATTTAAAACTAATATTGTACTATGCCCGGAAGCTCCAACTGGTCCAACGTGCGGCAGCCATGATACTAACAGGAGCAGGATGCAGGGAGCATACAACCCCCCTGCTGTACCAGCTCCACTGGCTGCCAATCTGCTGCCGGGCTCAATTCAAGGTGCTGGCATTGGCCTATAAAGCCCTAAATGGTTCCGGCCCAAAATACCTAACTGACCACCTCTCGGCCTATGAGCCCACGAGGACTTTGAGATCTTCCGGGGAGGCCCTGCTCTCGATCCCGCCTGCGTCACAGGCACAGCTGGTGGGGACGAGAGATAGGGCCTTCTCGGTGGTGGCTCCTCGGCTGTGGAACACCCTTCCCGTGGACATCAGGCTACCCCCCTCCCTGTTGATATTCTGCAGGAAATTAAAGACCTGGCTGTTTAAGAAGGCATTTGATCAAGAAGTGCAATGACTGGTAATTTGACCATAGGAATGGAATAACGGAAATGATATCGGATTGTGGGTTTGATGATGAGATTATTCGGAATGGCTTTTGTAGCAATGTTGATGTTTTGATAAGATGTTTTTCTGATAATGAAGAATTGTGGATTATTTTACACTATGTTTTGTAATTTGCTCTTGTTTTTCCATGTTGTACACCGCAATGAGTCGCCCTTGGGCTGAGAATTGCGGTATATAAGCGCAGTAAATAAATAAATAAATATTGTATGTATATATACCTTGTAAGCTGCTCTGAGTCCCCTTCAGGGTGAGAAGGGCGGCATATAAATGTCGTAAATAAATAAATAAATAAATAAATAGAATCATAGAGCTGGAAGAGACCCCATGGCTTATCTAGTGCAACCCCTTTCTGCCATGCAGGAAAAGCACAAAAATCCCCACCAACAGATGGCCATCCAGCCTCTCTTTGAAGAAAGCATGGGCAAACTTAGGCCCTCCGGGTGGGAGTTGGAATCCAAAACACCTGGAGGGGGGAAGTTTGCCCATGCCTGCTTTAAAGCCTTCAAAGAAGGAGCTTCTAGCAGAGTTCAAAGCAGAGAGTTCCACTGCTGAACAGCTCTTCTTATAATCAGGAAGTTCTTCCTCATGTTCAGATGGAATCCCCTTTCCTGTCATTTGAACCCTTGGATCCATTTATTATTTATTTATTTTATTTACTGTATTTGTATACCACCAAGTCAGACTTCCCAAGGTACGGGCGCAGCTGGCGCACAAGTTTTAACTGTGCAAATGCTCCCCTGGTCCCCGCCAAGACCTGAGGTTCCAGGCTCAGCGATGAGTCCAGGATCACACCCAAGCTGTGAACCTGCATCTTCAGGGGGAGTGTAATCCCACCCAACACAGGCTGTAACCCTATGTCCTGTTTGGCCATTGAGTCCTAGTCTCCAAAGCAACAGAATACAAGCCTCTCCCTCTTCCTATTGATACCCTAAAGATTTAAAAATGGCTCCCATGTCTCCTTTTACCCAGCCTTCTCCTTTGCAAGCTAAACATGCCCAAGAGGTCTAACGGTTTTAGGAGCATACATTTTTACTAGAAGGGACTTCCTGATGGAATCAATGACCCAAAGTGATGGTAAGGTCGCTTTCTCAGGATATTATCCAAAACAGGCTGGATAGACAGCTGTCTTCTGGGAATTCTGTATCTTGTGTCCCTGCATTGAATGCATGGCTGGCCTCAATGGTCTAAACAGGCATGGGCAAACCTGGGCCCTCCAGGTGTTTTGGACTTCAACTCCTACCATTCCTAACAGCCTTAGGTGCCTTTCTTTTCCCTCATAGCCACCTAAGTGGCTGAGGGGGAAAAGGCAAGGGTTCAAGGCTGTTAGGAATGGTGGGAGTTGGAGTCCAAAGCACCTGGAGGGCCCAAGTTTGCCCATGCCTGGTATAGGAGATCCTATCTAGTTCTATCATGTTGCAAGCTAGGTTTACTGCCCTGTTTTGTGTACTTCCAAAACATTTATTAGGCTTTTTGGTAGGCCATGGTGCCCGTAAAATTCTTCAGGATATAGCTAAACCCTATGTTGAGTTGATAGGTCTATTTTCATTGAGGTGAACAAAGACCAAGTCCTATATTTTCTAACTTATAGGATCCAGTCCTATGGTTCATCCCAAGGAAAGCAGATTCGTCAAATCAGAAAGTAGACCAATTGAAGCAACAAAATCAGAAAGAAGACCCATTAAATGTAGATCCATCAAATCAACAGAATTAGAAAGTAGACCCATCAAAAGTGGGCACATCAAATCAATAGAATCAGAAAGTAGACCTATTGAAAGTAGACCCATTCACTCAACAGAATCAGAAAGGAAACCCA
The DNA here is from genome assembly GCF_037176765.1 of Anolis sagrei. Lineage (NCBI taxonomy): Eukaryota > Metazoa > Chordata > Lepidosauria > Squamata > Anolidae > Anolis > Anolis sagrei. Next base: position 10,667,748 of record NC_090035.1, on the reverse strand, counting down.
ACAAAAGTAGACCGGTCAAATCAAAAGTAGACCCATTAAAGATGACCTAACAAAAATAAACCCATTAAATCAATAGAATCAGAAAGTGGACCCATCAAAAGTAAACCAATCAAAAAGTAGACTCAGAAAGGGGACCCATCAAAAGAAGACCTCAGAAAGTAGACCAATCAAAAGTAGACCCATCAAATCAACAGAATCAGAAAGGAGACCCAACAAAAGTAGACCCATCAAATCAAAAGTAGACCCATTGAAGCTGAGCCATCAAAAGTAAACCCATCAAATCAACAGAATCAGAAAGGAGACCCATCAAAAGAAGACCCATCAAATCAATAGAATCAGAAAATAGACCTATCAAAAATAGACCCGTTGACTCAACAGAGTCAGAAAGGAGACCCAACAAAAGTAGACCCATCAAATCAAAAGTAGACCCATTGAAGCTGACCCATCAAAAGTAAACCTATCAAATCAACAGAATCAGAAAGGAGACCCATCAAAAGAAGACCCATCAAATCAACAGAATCAGAAAGGAAACCCAACAAAAGTAGACCCATCAAATCAAAAGTAGACCCATTGAAGCTGAGCCATCAAAAGTAAACCCATCAAATCAACAGAATCAGAAAGGAGACCCATCAAAAGAAGACCCATCAAATCAATAGAATCAGAAAATAGACCTATCAAAAATAGACCCGTTGACTCAACAGAGTCAGAAAGGAGACCCAACAAAAGTAGACCCATCAAATCAAAAGTAGACCCATTGAAGCTGACCCATCAAAAGTAAACCCATCAAATCAACAGAATCTGAAAGTGGACCCATCATAAGTAGACCAATCAAAAAGCAGACTTGGAAAGGAGACCCATCAAAAGAAGACCCATCAAATCAATAGAATCAGAAAGTAGACCTATCAAGAGTAGACCCATCGACTCTACAGAATCAGAAAGTGGACCCATCAAAAGTAGTCCAATCAAAAAACAGACGAAGAAAAGAGACCCATCAAAAGAAGACCCATCAAATCAACAAGACAGACCTATCCTTTTTTAAGGGTATAAATAAATCATGTTGATTTGATGGACCTACTTTTGTTAGGACGAACAATAAACGCGAGCCCTGTATTCTGCTTAAGAACATTCCAATTGGTTTCCCGTCACAAACTTTTGCTTTGTTTTCAGGAATGTAACCACATCCATTTGTCAAATGTTAATATTCCCTAGATGTCCAGAGGACATACCTTGAAAGTTATGATTATAATGATAGTGTTAGTGGCAATGGTGATGAGGTGTGTATGTGTGAGGGGTTTAAAAAAAACAACAGAGGAAACAATGTTCTCATTCCTCATTTCCGCTTGGCTACAGAATTACCGATCAACTGTAATTTGAAATACAATTATAAGAATGTGAGGATGGCGAATACCAACGAAGTCAAATAGCGTCACGCTGCCCATGGAAGCCGCCGGCTTACAGTTTAGTATCGTTTAAGGGGATTGTTCCAAGCCTTTTGTAGTAGATTAAAGGCAGATATTTTGTTTGTTACAATCAAACCCACCGTTTCGGTTTTATAAATTTTTAAAATATTAATTATCATCGGCAAAGTACACGGAGGTGAATGCATTAACTGCTTTCCTGCTTAGGTGGCAACTATTTGGTGTTTGGCATTAGATTAGCTCAGGCCAGGTTGGGAATTTTAATCCAGCTTGTTAAGTTATTAAATTTTCTTTATTTACCGACAGATCTTACTTTCATTAACATTGTAACAGGTGCTCATTAAGAATTTATCATGGGCAAGGAAGAGAGAGAAAGAAAGAGGAAGCGAGGAAGACGGAGACCGAACGCTCCACCCCATGCCTTTTAATTCCCAACACAGGGGCATTCGGAAGGTGACAAAGAAGGGAAAGCTGCAAATATTTTGGAGAAGAAGGAAGTGAAAGACTAGAAGGGGAATTCTGCACCGGAATCCTGCATTGTGATTTGTAAAAACAAATTAATATTGGACGAAGGAGGAGATTAATTTGTGAATGTGTGAGACAACAAGGTCCTTGGGAAAATCCATTTGTCCTTGATGGTTTCCCTGGTTGCAGACCTTCATCTGAACTTTAAAGGAGTTGTTGAAAATGTGAACCTATGTGAGAAGCTGTCCAAGGCACCCCTAATATATAAAGGACTGAAGGGAACAATTCTTTTTTTTGATTCAGCAAGTTGAATATCTTTTTGAAAGATTAGACCACTGGTTCCCAACCTTTTTTTGACCAGGGACCACTTGATCAGGGACCCCTTGACCAGCTACCACTTTGACCAGAGACCCCTTGAACCAGGGAACACCTGACCAGGGACCACTTGACCAGGGACCACTTGATCAGGAAACACTTGACCAGGACCACTTGACCAGGGACCACTTTGACCAGGGACCACTTGACCAGGAACCAATTTGACCAGGGACCACTTGACCAGGGAACACTTTGACCAGGGACCACTTTGACCAGGGACCACTTGATCAGGGACCACTTGAGTCTTTGAGGGTATGAAACCAGGGAACACTTGACCAGGGACCACTTGACCAGGGACCACTTTGACCAGGGACCACTTGACCAGGGACCACTTTGACCAGGGAACACTTGATCAGGAACACTTGACCAGGGAACACTTGACCAGGGACCACTTGATCAGGAACACTTGACCAGGGAACACTTGACCAGGAACCAATTTGACCAGGGAACACTTTGACCAGGGACCACTTTTTCAGGGACCACTTAATCAGGGACCACTTTGATCAAGGATCGCTCTTCAACATGAGTACCAAAAGGGTCACGAATCAGTTTATGGTCAACTTTAGATTCAGTTTGGGTATGTGCGGTGCTGATTCAGAAAATTGCATTGTATACACCACATCAGCTCTAGTTTCTGATACAGAACATGTGCCATCCAGTAGTCATCGTCTGCTTGCCCATAGAAAACCATATTTAATAAACCTCAGCACTATAAGAGGGTTTCATGAGACCGGTCACTCTCATTGCAATGGTGTAGTAACAGTCAGGTCATGGATCATATTTTAGTTCTTGTGGATCACTGGTGTTCCGTGGACCACAAGTTGGGAACGACTGGGTTAGACAAAAACATGAAACAGATTCACTTTCCCACTGTCATGGAATGAAAGCTATTGAGAACTTTGCATGAACACTTTGTTGTTATTTGTCAACTTAGGGTGACTCCATGAAGAAGAGACCTTCAAGATCTTTACCCATGAATAGCCCTGTGCATATGTGCCTTCAAGTCATCAGTTGACTTATGATCCCATGAATTTCATAGGGTAACTCCTACATGAGGACTTTTCAGATATAGTTTTACTGGTTCTTCTTCTGAAATAGAGCCCACAACACCTGAGATACATCTGTGTCATCCCTCCAAGTACTAACCAGGGCTGACACAGCTTAGCTTCCAACACCAGACAGGATCTGATGCTTTGAGGGTATGAAACCAGTTATGCCTCTACTTTAATATTACTGCATCTGAAGGGCTTTCTGGACTGAGTCCATCTACCTGTAGTGTGGCCTTCGTCTTTTCCTAATGATTCCTACTTAATATAAGTGAGAGCTGCCATTTCTCAACTTCCTCAGCAATCCCAACAGAGTTCGAGGCATCAAAGCAGAAGGAAGCGTGACTGTCCCAATATGTAGAGATCCTCCATTCCTTTCTCTCTTCTTTATATTCTTAAGCAAAGAATAATAGAATTTTAATATCATCGGTAATCACACTACAAACTCCAGTTCAAAATTCCCGAGCATCGCTTCGGCGCTACTGAATAGCTCAGGATCTAATTAGCATAATCGTTTACTAAGTCCCTTAGAGCCCCATTTTAGAAGCTTTTTATTTTCTATAAACAGTTTTTGTTGCATACGTTGCGTGTATATGTGGAAATGAAGGACAATGGGGTACATTTCTAAAGCAGTCCTCTTTGGCGTGATCGATATTAAATTGAATTTGTTGCAGCTGGTGGCTCCCATAAACAATCAGTTCTGGCTTTTAGTCTGAACTTTAAAGGGCTGGCTCTATTGGGAAAACTATTTGAGGCCCTGAATGCTACTCCTCACATCTAAAGGCAGGTTAGAAGGCAGGATCATCAAGTTTGCAGACGACACCAAATTGGGAGGGATAGCCAATACTCCAGAGGACAGGAGCAGGATTCAAAACGATCTTGACAGATTAGAGAGATGATGGGCCAAAACTAACAAAATGAAGTTCAATAGTGACAAATGCAAGATACTCCACTTTGGCAGAAAAAACGAAATGCAAAGATACAGAATGGGGGACAATGCCTGGCTTGAGAGCAGTACATGTGAAAAAGATCTTGGAGTCCTTACTTGACAACAAGTTAAACATGAGCCAACAATGTGATGTGGCGGCAATAAAAGCCAATGGGATTTTGGCCTGCATCAATAGGAGCATAGTGTCTAAATCTAAGGAAGTAATGCTACCCCTCTATTCTGCTTTGGTTAGACCACACCTGGAATATTGTGTCCAATTCTGGGCACCACAATTCAAGAGAGATATTGACAAGCTGGAATGTGTCCAGAGGAGAGCGACTAAAATGATAAAAGGTCTGGAGAACAAGCCCTATGAGTAGCGGCTTAAGGAGCTGGGCATGTTTAGCCTGAAGAAGAGAAGGATGAGAGGGGATATGATAGCCATGTATAAATATGTGAGAGGAAGCCACAGGGAGGAGGGAGCAAGCTTGTTTTCTGCTTCCCTGGAGACTAGGACGCGGAACAATGGCTTCAAACTACAAGAGAGGAGATTCCATCTGAACATGAGGAAGAACTTCCTGACTGTGAGAGTCATTCAGCAGTGGAACTCTCTGCCCCAGAGTGTGGTGGAGGCTCCTTCTTTGGAAGCTTTTAAACAGAGGCTGGATGGCCATCTGTCAGGGGTGATTTGAATGCAATATTCCTGCTTCTTGGCAGAATGGGGTTGGACTGGATGGCCCATGAGGTCTCTTCCAACTCTTTGATTCTATGATTCTATGATAAAGGAGCTCTCCATGGTCCTGAACTGAAATTGAGGGCACTCTCCAAATGCTGAACCTAGTTGTTCTACATGGCAACACAAAGTAGGATCAGTAGGGGGCTGCAGTGCAGTGACATGGGTAATTTGCATAGTTTTGCCTTCAAGGCAGATGATTGGCTGTTGGCAATCTTGCTAGGTACAAAAGCTTCTGGACCAACCTTTCCTCCAGTAATAGAATCAATGGCCTCTTCAAACATTGCCCGAATCTTGTGCCTTCTCAATTTGTTCAAGCCACCTTGATCCATCTTTCACCTTCGCCATTCATCTCCTTCTATCCTGATGAGCTGGAGTGCTTCCTTGACCCATTTAAAGCCTTTGTGTACAGCCTTCTCTTAGGAAATCTATCAGCCTGAGCCATCAGCTTTGGGTATGACCGGTGTGATAAATTAACCGAAGCTTTTAATCACAGATTGAAATGAAGCATCTCTATTAATCAGATGAGCCACCAGCCCTGTGTAAAAGGATTGTATTTTTTAAATCTTCCCTGAAAGTACCTTTGCTTGAACAAAGGCATGAAACAGAGTTCATATTTAAGAAAAACAGCTGACCTTCTCCCCAAATCCAGATGATGGAATCATAGAGTTGTACGGGAACATGGGCTATCAAGTCTATCCCCCTATTTTTGATTATCAGAACTTTGTGAAAGCTAGGACTTCTGGGAATGATAGCTCCAAATATTTATGGAGAGCTTTGGCCAGTATCGATAATTTCATGGAGTTTTGTGAATGGAGAACGGAGATCAGTTTTGAAGACTTGTATTACTCATAGCTTATTTTGGCTATCCTGGAAAGTAACTCAAAACTTTTCCAAACTCGCCATCTTATTAAGATGGTCTTGATGGTTTTCTTTTAAGCAAGTGAACAGGCCTCAAGGACTTAGCATCTCCATTGTTTTTAGCAGGATCTCCAAGATCTATTTCTAAAATCCACATGGAATGGACAGTGGATCTCTGATATCTCCCATTTCAGTAGGGTAATTACTCCATTTCAGGGTTTAGCGTCAACTTTAAAGAAGCTATCCAAGGTATTGAGCCAGGTTTCCCTGAAACAGATTCAGCATTCTGGATTACTCCTAGAAAGTTCAGATTAAAGCATTGAATGGATTTATTTCCACAGTGAATTGGGAAAAACCAACAATTGCTAACAAAGGACAATGTTGTACAGTTAGGGCAAAATATTATGAAGGTTCATTTGGAAGTAAGTCACCATTAAGTGTGTTTCTGGTTATAGTACCAAACATCACGAACAATGACATCTCTTAGTGTGTGACATCTGAGTGTAGAACCAAAACTCTGGTTGACCGAAACCAAATGCTGGTGCAAATCACCATAGATCGAATTGTGATTTACCAGTCATCTCACTAGCCTTCTATAATAGAGGTCTGGTGATGGGTTATTTTCTTCTAGCCTGGTGTTTTTAGGGTATTTAGGCATTAGGCTCATTGTTGCACCCCAGCCAGAATTCACCTTGCACTCAACACCAACCAGGAATCCGAAAGCATTAGTAAAACAGTTTATTGAGAAAAGCACATATAAAATGGAAAAATCACCATAGAAAATAAAAAAAGGCAAAATCCTATAGGTAATGGGGAAAAGCAGTCAACAAGCAATAAACCAAACCAAAACTGGCAATGGGAATAACATTCCACAAGTAATAATCCAAAAGTTCAAATCTGTTCCATAAAACAAGGTATAGGAAAAACCAGAATAAAAACATGAGCATGAATCCAAAACCAAGACTATAGAAACCTATTAAAAACTTGAATCCAAACTCCCAAGATCTTAGACTAGAACATGAACTTGCAACTAGACTCAATATCCTCACTGCAATGCAGTGTTGCCTGACCTGAATTCTAAAGGAAACAATTATCTGATTTAAGGACCACAAGCCATGAAGTCATGCCTGTGACCTCGTCTCACTTGCCTGTGAGATTTCTCACACTTTTGTTTCTCATGGAGTCTCTGTAACCTCCTTAGTTTGCTTGCTTTTTCTGTAAGATGAAGCCTGAGATTCCTGCTGACCGCAGACATGTTTTCAGGTGAACTTTCTCACACATCCAACTCCTTATCTGGGGATACTAGATGACGAGGTGAAAAGCCTTCACCAGCTGCTGCATCTCCCTGTTTGCTGGACTCAAAGGCAGTTACACTTTCAAGTCCATTTTCACAGACAGGATCTAAACTCCCATCAATTCCCTCATTGAAAAACCCATCCACTCTCCCAGACTCTGGAATAATAATCCCGTCATCCTCATCAGCTGTCTGAACCACAAAAGAAACAAAGTACAAAATGTGTACAGGCTATGAAAGCAAAGAAGTACACACTTGTTCCCTCATTGTCATTACATTTAGGTAGCTCAGAAAATCTCATCACATCATCCTCCATAATCACTGGGGAATTGATACATTTCAGTCTACTGCAGACATGAGCAAACTTCGGCCCTCCAGGTGTTTTGGACTTCAATTCCCACAATTCCTAACAGCCTATTGGCTTTTAGGAATTGTGGGAGTTGAAGTCCAAAACATCTGGAGGGCTGAAATTTGCCTGTGCCTGGCCTACTGACTTCCAGCTCTATGTTTGCCTTAGGTGGCTTCCATATTAGAGAGGCAATGGATGTTAGAGAGCTATCCAGGGTGCTGAAGCTATTTTGGAGGAACAGTGTTTCTCACCTTGGAGATGGGCCTTTTGGGGTTTGATTAAAACCTGGCCCTGAACTGGAAGTCCACAAACACTGCTGGTTCAGAGACTGGGTGTCATCTGTCTTCAGGATCCCATAGACCTCCTTAACAGGTTGTCACTGCAGCTGTGCCAAATGCAAGCGGAGGAAAAAGAAACCGATCGATTAATTTGTTAAACACGAGGCAGTTGATTGACTCAAAGATCTTTAATTGGGGAAGGAGAAGTCTCCTGTTTTGCTGCCTGTATTTACTTCTGTCTTGTGTCCTTTAAATCCCAAGCTTTTCTTTCTTTCTTTCTTTCTTTCTTTCTTTCTTTCTTTCTTTCAATATTGTACCGGCACCTTGTACACCATTAAAGGCCTTAACACATATATGAAATGACAATGATCCGATTTGATAACACGACGGCTGAGGAGTTAATGTGCCAGCTTGTAAGCAGACTTGAGCATTATTCTTCTTGTTCCCCCTTTCCTTTTTTTCTTCAAAAAAAGGGAAAAGAATAGAAAATCTTTTTAGAGCGTGGCTTTTAATATTCATGCTTCGGCTGACAGTTTGTCTTCCCTTGTTACTGAGCCCCGGTGTCTGTGTGTTTCTTCCTCTTTTTTTCCTCCCATTGTGTCTCTGGACAGAGCGTTTATTCCGAGACGCTAAAGCTTGCAAGTGATTGTCCTCTGTAATTTGAGGCATTCCACAGGCGGAACATCAAAGATATCTCCGCACCGTGCTCTGTCTCTCAAGACCGATTCCCACTTTGGAAGTTTTCCTAAATTAAAAGGGATTTAGCTCGGCTTTCGCAAATCCGCGCTACAAAACATACAGAGGGCAGGCTGGCGAGTCCCCCTTGGCCTGGCGGTCCAAGGCTGATGCAAGGCAGTGCAAACACGGAAGGAGAAGCAGAATTGGGTTTACTAAAGATGCTTACTTATTTTTTAAAGAGAAGATTCTAGTCCTGGTTTTATGGTTGAAAGGCTGTGAAATAGTACATTTGACTAGTACATGTGAAATGACAATAGTACGTGTGAAAGAGATATTGGAGTCTTAGCAGACAACAAATTGAACATGAGCCAACAGTGTGATACAGCAGCTAAAAAGGTCAATGGGATTTTGGGTTGCATCCAAAGGGATATAGTGTCTAGATCAGTGGTTCCAAACCCTTTTTTGGCCAGGGACCACTTGGCCAGGGACCACTTTGGCCAGGGACCACTTTGACCAGGGCCCACTTGAACGGGGCCCATGTGACCAGGGACCACTTTGACCAGGGACCACTTGACCACAGACCACTTTGGCCAGGGACCACTTTGACCAGGGACCACTTGAACGGGGACCACTTGACCAAGGACCACTTGACCAGGGATGATTTGGCCAGAGACCACTTTGACCAGGGACCACTTTCACCAGGGACCACTTGAACGGGGACCACTTGACTAGGGACCACTTGACCAGGGACCACTTGGCCAGAGACCACTTTGATCAGGAATCACTTGACCAGGGACCACTTTGACCAGGGACCACTTGAACAGTGACCACTTTGACCAGGGACCACTTGGCCAGAGACCACTTTGATCAGGAATTACTTGACCAGGGACCACTTTGACCAGGGACCACTTGAACAGTGACCACTTTGACCAGGGACCACTTGAACAGGGGCCACTTGAACAGGGACACTTTGACTCAAGGCTAGGAATTGTGGGAGTCCAACTCCAAAACACCCAGGAGGATGAAGTTTACCCATGCCTGGTATAGATGTACCTATAGTAGACAATGTAGGAGATGGGTTGGAGTTCCCAAACAGCACCTTGGAGAGCTCTTCAAAAGCCTAGATTAAAACCATTTGACCAGGGACCACTTGACCAGGGGCCACTTTGACCAGGAACCACTTGACCAGAGACCACTTTGACCAGGGACCACTCTCCAACATTAGTACTGAAAGGGTTATGAATGAGTTTTTGATCATCTTTAGATTTGGTTTGGTTATTTGGGATGCTGATTCAGAAAATTGCATTGGCTCCAGTTTCCGATACAGAACATATACCATCCAGTAGTCATAGTATGGATCGATGGCAGTTAAAGTTGGGCCAAGAATTCATTCTATAGTATAGATCAGGGATGGACAAACTTCATCCCTCTGGGTGTTTTGGACTTCAACTCCCACAATTCCTGCCCTCAGGCCCTTTCCTTTTAAGTGGCTGAGGGGGAAAAGGAAGGGGCCTGAGGCCAGGAATTGCGGGAGTTGAAGTCCAAAACACCCAGAAGGATGAAGTTTACCCATGCTTGGTATAGATGCACCTATAGTAGACAATGAAGGAGATGGGTTGGAGTTCCCAAACAGCACCTTGGAGAGCTCTTCAAAAGCCTAGATCAAACCCAAACAGTATGGTGGGTTTTCCTGTGGTTGTTTTTCCTTCCCCCATTGGAAGTCTTTCCTGAATAAGCCCTAAGTGATTGCAGCTTAGATTTTTTTTACTGTCCTCAAAGAACATCCGTAAAAAATATTTTACTAGTTTGTTTAAATATTTAAGCAAGGCCTTGACAGTTCACCAGATGTTGAAAAGTAGTTGAAAAGAACAGCGGCTGAGTTCCATAAAAACACAGGGATGGCTCCCGGTTGCGTTCTGCTCCAAAGATGATTTCAGAGCCTATTTTGCTTCCAAGCGCATATGCTAGACCACATGTTCATAGCCAAAAATACATTTCTCAGTATTTTTATTTCACTTTAATTGAGAAGTGGGGAAGATTGGAGAGGCAGTATGGTATAGCAGGTAGAGCTCAAGGAAGGTCTAGGACTGTGGCTCTCAACCTTTCTAATGCCACGACTCCTTAATACAGTTCCTCATGTTATGGTGACACCCAAACATAAAATTATTTTTCCTGCTACTTCGTAATTGTAATTTTGCAACTGTTATGAATAATAAATATCCAATATACAGGATGTATTTTAATTCACTGAAGCAAATTTGGTACAAATACCTGATACGTCCAAATTGGAATACTGGTGGGGTTGGAGGGGGATTGATTTTGTCATTTGGGAATTGTAGTTGCAGGGATTTATAGTTAACCTACATTGAAAGAGCATTCTGAATTCCACCAAATGATGGAATTGAACCAAACATGGCAAACAGAACTCCCATGACCAAGAGAAAATATTGGAAGGGTTTGGTGGGTATTGACGTTGGAGTTTTGGAGTTATAGTTCACCTACATCCAGAGAGCACTGTGGACTCAAACAATGATGGATCTGGACCAAACTTGTCACGGATACTCAATATGCCCAAATGTGAACACTGGTTCACATTTGGCATTTGGGAGTTGTAGCTTCTGGGATTTATAGTTCACTTACAATCAAAGAGCATTCTGAACTCCACCAATGATAGAATTGGGCCAAACTTGGCACTCAGAACTCCCATGACCAAGAGAAAATACTGGAAGGGTTTGGTGAGCATTGACCTTGAGTTTTGGAGTTGTAGTTTATCTACATCCAGAGAGTACTATGGACTCAAACAATGATGGATCTGGACCAAACTTGGCACGGAAACTCAATATGCCCAAATGTGAACACTGGTGGAGTTTGGGGAAATAGAACTTGACATTTGGGAGTTGTAGTTGTTGGGATTTATAGTTCACCTACAATCAAAGAGCATTCGGAACCTCACCAATGATAGAATTGGGCCCAACCCCCCACACAGAACCCCCAAGACCAACAGAAAATGCTTTATTTTCTGATGGTCTTTGACGACCCCTCTGGCACCCATTCATGACCCCCCAGAGGGCTCCTGATCCTCAAATTGAGAAACATTGGCTTATCCAATGCCTTAGTGGAGTTACAAAGAATGAGATACAGACAGAATGAGAGATACCTCAAAGAGTGCCAAAAGCACCGTACATACAGAGATTCATAGTTCTGCATCGCTCTTTTCTGCCTCCCTTTTGCACTGTATTGATTTTCTAAATTCCTATGTTTATTTTTCTTAATGATGCAGAAGTTTCCCCTTCATTTTCATTGTATTTGGCCCTAGAGGAAGACTGGGATCCCTAAGTCAAAAGTATAAAGGTATGAATGGATGCTCCTCTGCATTTTCCGACATCCGCCTGCTCATTTTGGCACCTCTGTAAATATCGCCTCAGCCTTTGTAAATAAACAGATGGTCACAATGAGCATTCAGGTTTCCTTTCCCCTCGAAAGAATCACACATTGTACCGACTCCCACAAATCTCCGACTACTTGCAGCATTTGGCGGAAGGCTTTTGAAACACCTTTGGCTGGATTCCTTTCGGTCCGCAAGGGCTGTAAACCCCGGCTTGTAAAATTCAGGATGCAACCCAATGGGAGTTCCGATGAGCTCAGTCCATCTCAAGGTTGGCGATGAAACATCTGCGGTGAGTTTGATCATGGAAAGATCACATGTTGGGTATTTGCAGAAAGGGTTTGCAGCTTCCTTCGGGGCAATGGGCAACACATCTGCTCCAGATGTTTCGCTAGCCGGCTGCAGACTGTACAAGGAGATGGGAAACGCAGAGAAGTTTCCACCTTCCCCTTTTCTGCCAAGGAAAGAAGCTTAACAGATGGAACGCTCTATGTGCCTCCGCTCAAAAGGAAAGCTGAGAACACGTTCTGAACCCACTCCAGATATAAAGCCCAAATATACAGCTATATAACTGGATTTCACAGCCGTACCTTGTTATCCTTGCCTTATGAAGCCCAGGAGGAAGGGAAAAATAAACCTATCCATACATCATTTTTTTCTTGACAAACTCCAGAATACAAGAGGAAACGGCTTTATAACAAATCTGATTATGGGTCCATCAAGCTCAGTACTCTCTGCACAGAATGGCAGCAGCAACACAAGGTTTCAGCAACAGTCTCTCCCAGTATGACCTGTAGCGAATAGAGTTTGAACTGGGTGACCTTCCATTCTCTACAAATGGGAGAAGGGACAGCATGATGGTATCGTTTCAGTTCTGGACTAGGATTCTGAAGATGAGAGTTCAAGTTGCCCACTAAGCCACGGGAGCATCATTTAGTTTTATTTATTTATTATTCGAACTTATATGCCACCACTCCCCTGGGGCTCGGAGCGGCCTACAAGAACACACTAAAATCTAACACAATTGCAAAGAAGTATTAATCCCACCGAAATGGGACCACCAAAAACTGTAAGGAACCTCCGTCAAAATGCTAATTAAACTGCCACCATAATGTATAGAGACGCTGGTATTAAAGTCTCTGTTTGTCTCTGTTTATGTTGTGAGGTAATTTTTGTAGAGTGGAATGCACCGAACGTAAAATCAATGGAGATGAGGCAGATTTTAAAATAACAAAGAGAACAAGTTTATTGTTGAACAAAGCTTGTGGTTGCAATATAAAGATGTTCAGCTTGGCATATACTTGATGGTTACAATATGGAGAGGTTATGCTTGGCATATACTTGATGGTTACAATATGACTTGGTAGAGATACAATTCAGCCTTTGATGTTACAACTTTTAAACTCTTGCTCTGGTGAAGGTGTCTATTATTCAGTGTTCCCTGCTGTGAATATTCTCACTGTTTGATCTATACTGGATCAAATAATAGAACTCCAGTCTTCCACCGACTGGCAATCGTACAAAGCCTCTGTTAGTTCTTTTTAACTAAAGAAATCTAACAAAGTTTTACCCTTCAGCTCCCTAGCTGAAGAAATATTCACGAACACTAACTATCTCTACACTCCTTCACTCTTCAGAGTCTCTTCCCTGACTCTGCTACTCTCTCAGAGTCCCTATCTGACTCTGCTCTCTCTCAGGGTCTCTTCCTCCTGACTGAAACTTAACTGTCACTTTCAAACCTTTTTTTCTCTAAGCTCCTCCCACCTCCTCTTCTGCCTTGTTTCCATGGCAACATATCTCTCACAGCTGGGCCGCTCCAGCCATAGGCAACCAATGTAAAACACAAATACAGTTTTAAACACATTGTAATAAACACTTCTGTACACAATTTACAAACAATTTAAAAGAATTTAAAAACAGCAATATCAAAGATCAAACACCTGTCGAAACAGATATGTCTTACATGCCCTGCGGAAAGCTGATAAGTCCCGCAAGGCATGGACTTCAGAGTATTCCAGAGTGATGGTGCCACTGCTGTGAAGGCTCTGCGTCTGGTTGCTGTTAGACGCAAGGTCTTGACATTGGGGTTGGTAGGGGGCGAGGCGGTCCCTCAGGTACATCGGCCCCAGACCATGCAAGGCCTTAAAGGTGAGTACCATCACTTTGAAAGTGATCCGGTGCTCAATTGGTAACCAATGCAGCTGCAGTCAGATTGGGTTTATGTGGCATCTCATCAGAATTCCCGCAAGAAGCCGAGCAGCTGCATTTTGTACCAACTTGAGCTTCCGGATCACCAACGGAGGAAGGCCAATGTAGAGGGCGTTACAGTAGTCCAGTCTTGAGATAACCGTAGCCTGGATCACCGTAGCTAGGTCGTCCCTGGACAGGGAGGGGGCCAGCCGTCTAGCCTGCCGCAGATGAAAAAAAGCAGTTCTGCTAACGGCGGAGACCTGGGCCTCCATTGTCAGCAGAGGGTCCAAAAGGACTCCCAGACTCTTGAACAATGATGACGGGCGTAGCGCCTCGCCATCCAGGGTAGGCAGCTGGATGTCCCCACTGCCCGGTTGACCCAGCCATAGGATCTCCGTCTTTGCTGGGTTCACCCTCAACCTGCTGGCACGCAGCCATCCAGTAACGGCCTCGAGGCACTGATGGAAACAATCGGGTACAGAGTCTGGTCGGCCTTCCATCTTCAGCACCAGCTGAGTGTCATCAGCATACTGATAACACTCAAGCCCAAAATCTCGAACCAGCTGAGCAATTGGTCGCATATAAATGTTAAACAACAGTGGGGAGAGAATGAGGAACCCCTGAGGAACCTCACAAGACAGAGGGGACCTCTGAGAGACCAGGCCTCCCCTCTCCCCTAAATATACACGATCATGGTTGACATCACCATGTATATTTATTTCATACTTCCCTCTTCCTAAAGATTTAAGTGGATTACAACTTTTACACTTTTTAAAGGCTTAAGTAAAGGTAAAGGTTTTCCCCTGACATTAAGTCCAGTTTTGTCTGACTCTGGGGGTTGGTGCTCATCTCCATATCTAAGCCGAAGATCCAGCGTTGTCCGTAGACACCTCCAAAGTCATGTGGCCAGCATGACTTCATGGAGTGCCGTTACCTTCCCACCGGAGTGGTCCCTATTGATCTACTCACATTTGCATGTTTTTGAACTGCTAGGTTGGCAGAAGCTGGGGCTAATAGTGATAGCTCATGCCACTCCCCGGATTCGAACATGCAACCTTTCGGTCAACAAGTTTAGCAGCTCAGCGGTGTAACCCACTGTGCCGCCGGGGTCTCCTTTTTTAGGCTTAGAAGATAATGTTTTAAGACTTGTACGGTTTTATATGTTTATATAGTATGTTAATTTTTTAAATAGTTTTATGATTGTTATACTTTTTAATTGTTATGACTGTTGAGGCATTGAATTGTTGCCATTTGCAAACCGCTCTGAGTTGCCTCTGGGTAGAGAGAGCCGATATATAAAATATGATAAATAAATAAATATCCGGCCCAGAAAACTGTACGATATGGTTACCTCAGGGCTGACCTTAATAATACTAATACACTTTATTTATATTCCACTTTATCTCCACAGAGGGATTCAGAGCTGCTTACAATATACCGGTGGTTCCCAATCTTTTTTTTTTTTACCAGGGACCACTTGACCAGGGATGACTTTGACCAGGGACCACTCTCCAACATTAGTACCAAAAGGGTTACGAATCTGTTTTTGGTCAACTTTAGATTCAGAAATTTGCACTGGATAGACCACATCAGCTCTAGAGCATGTGCCATTGAGTAGTCAACATCTGCTTTCTCACAGAAAAATAAGTCTTGGTACTATAAGAGGGCTATAAGAGGACTCTGCGAGACCAGTTGCCCTTGTTGCAACAGTGTAGTAAATGGTGAGGCTGTGGACCATATTTTAGTTCTTGCAGATCACTGGTGGTCCATGGTTCACAGGTTGGGAACTACTGCAATATACACATATGACGCAAACATTCAATGCCTTTTACTCACAGTGAACAATGACATAACACAGACAAAGGTAAAGGCCTTCTCATTTTCCCATCTCTGGCGTTTGGAGGCAATGCTCAACTTCAACCATGGGGAGGAGCTCTTGCTCCATTTTTCCATGTCAAGGATCCTATTGTCCATAGACATCTCTGACTGTGTTGCCAGCATATCTGCATATCTGAATGGGATGCCCTTTTACCTTCCCACCCAGGTGGTACCTATTGATCTACCTATTGATGGAAAGGAGATTCCATGTGAACATTAGGAAGAACTTCCTGACTGTGAGAGCCGTTCAGCAGTGGAACTCTGCCACAGAGTGTGGTGGAGGCTCCTTCCTTGGAAGCTTTTAAGCAGAGGCTGGATGGCCATCTGTCAGGGGTGCTTTGGATGCAAAATTCCTGCTTCTTGGCAGGGGGTTGGACTGGATGGCCCATGAGGTCTCTTCCAGCTCTACGATTCTATGATTCTATGATTCATATTGCATGCTTTTGAACTGCTAGGTTGGCAGGAGCTGGGGTGGGAGACAGGAGCTCACCGGACTTGTGGCTTCGAACTGCCAACCTTCCGGTCAGCTAGCGGTTTAATCCGCTGTGCTACTACCGCCCACATTAGGTCAGAAATGTCTGGAAGGCACTTAACAACAGCATTTAAAGGCAATTATAAACAGTTTCAAACGAGTAATATAGAAAAGTAAAAGTTGTTGGTAGGTTTGTTTGTTTGTTTGTTTGTTTGTTTGTACCACAAAGGCTTCTACGTGGTTTGGTGGATATAGACCAAACTTGGCACACATACCTTTAGTTACCCAACTAAAAATAATTGCATGGTTTCAACTACTAAAACAGCTCATTTTGGGGATTAGAGTTCAAATAAGTAATAAATGATGTATGCATCACTCAGAAGTAACCACAAGAGGGCAGTATATAGATAGAAAGGCTACGTCAAAGGGAGAGGTAATAATCTCCAAACATTTTCTAGGTCTTCCAGTGCAATTCTATGTTTCTACCATATGTTGTTTATTCTAATAGAGTTCGCTATTATCCATAGTTTCACATGTTCATGATAAGCCCAGGAATACATCTTCCATAGATATAGGGTTTATGCTCTATGCCAGTGGTTCTCAACCTGGGGGTTGGGACCCCTGGAGGGGTCGCGAGGAGGTGTCAGAGGGGTCACCAAAGACCATCACAGACAGTATTTTCTGTTGGTCATGGGAGTTCTGTGTGGGAAGTTTGGCCCAATTCAATCGTTGGCAGGGTTAAGAATGCTCTTTGGTTGTAGGTGAACTATAAATCCCAGCGATTACAACTCCCAAATGTCAAGGTCTATTTTCCTCAAACTTCACCAGTGTTCACATTTGGGCATATTGAATATTTGTGCCGTGTTTGATCCAGATCCATCATTGTTTGAATCCACAGTGCTCTCTGGGTGTAGGCAAACTACAACTCCCAAACTCAAGGTCAAAGCCCACCAAACCCTTCCAGTATTTTCCGTTGGAGTTCTGTGTGCCAAGTTTGGTCCAATTCCATCGTTGGTAGAGTTCAGAATGTTCTTTGAATGTAGGTGAACTATAAATCCCAGCAACTATAACTTCCAAATGACAATCCTCCCATCCCAACCCAGTATTCAAATTAGGGCATATTGTGTATTTGTGCCAAATCATAACTATGAAGTAGCAATGAAAATATGCTACACAACATGAGGAACGGTATTAAGGGGTCGCGGCATTAGGAACGTTGAGAACCACTGCTCTATGCATCTTGCATTTCATTCTCCTGCAAGGCTTCAACCTTTGTAGAAATATCCCAGGTAAGAACCAATTGGTTGCGATTCACTCTAACAAAAAAAAAAATCTCTCTATTTCCTGGGAGGCCAAATGTCAAGGAAGCTCTACGGCGTGGATTAAGAAATGTCAGGGGCTAAAAACTTGCAAAGTTATTTCTTTAGATATTTAAATTGATCCAAAGATTAAAACGTGTCAGAGCTGGAGTGTGCCTGGTTTCATTTTGCGATCTGCTTAAGGGCATGCCTTATAAAACAGGGGCTGCAGGTGAATTCGGAGGCAAGGTGGAGAATAATCCACCATCACGTCAATCGCATGAGCAAATGGGAGAGGTATGAAATCTGACCTGTAAACAATATCAACATAAAGCATGTGGGGAATTTCAACAGACAGGAAGAAACCATGAATATGAACAAAATCTGGCTGCCAGCATTTAAAAACTCTAAAATCAGGACAGTAAGTAAAGAGGAATACTCAGAAAACAGAGGAATTCCAGACAGGAAACAATCAGGGCCAGCTAACACCTCCCAACAAAGGATTCCCCCAGACAGGAAGCAGCTAGGCTTTGATGGTGCAAGGCTATTGCAACATTATACTTCAACAAACAAGAATTCTTTCTCCCACCCTGGCCATGTAAGCCTAGTTTCCAACAGACCTCGTAACTGGGTTGTTGTAGGTTTTTTCGGGCTGTATGGCCATGTTCTAGAGGCATTCTCTCCTGACGTTTTGCCTGCATCTATGGCAAGCATCTTCAGAGGTAGTGAGGTCTGTTGGAACTAGGAAAAAGGGTTTATATATCTGTGGAATGACCAGGGTGGGGCAAAGGACTCTTGTCTGCTGGAGCTAGGTGTGAATGTTTCAACTGACCACCTTCATTAGCATTTGATATCCTGGAAGTGCCTGGGGCAACCTTTTGTTGAGAGGTGATTAGATGTCCTTGTTTGTTTCCTCTCTGTTTTTGTGCTATTCTAATTTTAGAGTTTTTTAATACTAGTAGCCAGATTTTGTTCATTTTCATGGTTTCCTCCTTTCTGTTGAAATTGTCCACATGCTTGTGGATTTCAATGGCTTCTCTGTGTAGCCTGACATGGTGGTTGTGAGAGTGGTCCAGCATTTCTGTGTTCTCAAATAAAATGCTGTGTCCAGTTTGGTTCCTCGGGTGCTCTGCTATGGCTGACTTCTCCGGTTGGAGTAGTCTGCAGTGCCTTTCTTGTTCCTTGATTCATGTTTGGGCAATGCTGCTGTGTTTGGTGGTCCCTCTGTAGACTTGTCCACAGCTGCATGGGATACGGTAGACTCCTGCAGAAGTGAGAGGATCCCTCTTGTCCTTTGCTGAATGAAGCATTTGTTGGATTTTCTTGGTTCCAGCCATGAAAGCCTTCGACAATACATTAGACCTCATAACCTCTGAGGATGTCTGCCATAGATGTGGGCAAAACGTCAGAAGAGAATGCTTTTGGAACATGCCAGCCTGGAAAACTCACAGCAACCCAATCTGACCTGACCTGGATTGTATTAGGCAAAAGGGGGAAATGTTCTAAACTGAATTAGAGACAGGAGATGCAGTTTGCTTGATGTTATGAGCTGTCCAAGGTAGCGAACGAAACATACTTTAGCTAAGGTCATTGCAATCCTATTTTCTTTACTTTGCCTCCTTTTTAAGTCATGGAATTGACTAGATCAGGCATGGGCAAACGTGGGCCTTCCACGTCCCACCAGATACACTGGGCCAGAACTGTATAGGGTTTTATAGGTCAAAACCAGGACTTTGAATTGTGCTTGGAATTGGATCTCAGCCAGTGAAGCTGACATAACAGAGGAGTGGTATGCTCCTTGTATGATGCTCCGGTGAGTAATCTAGCTGCCGCCCACTGGACTAATTGAAGTTTCTGAACAGTCTTCAAAGGCAACCCCACGTAGAGTGCATTGCAGTAATCTATTCAGGATGTAACGAGAGTGTGGACCACTGTGGCCAGATCAGACTTCCCAAGGTACGGGAAGGTATATATATGTTGTATGTCTAATTACATTGAATGTTTGCCATGTATATGTGCATTGTAATCTGCCCTGAGTCCCCTGCGGGGTGAGAAGGGCGGAATATAAGTACTGTAGACAAACTCACAAACATATAACACTATCATAGCCTAAATACCCTAAAGTAGGCATGGGCAAACTTGGGCCTTCCAGGTGTTTTGGACTTGGACTTCCACAATGCCCAACAATTGGTAGTTGGAATCCAAAACACCTGGAGGGCCCAAGTTTTCCCATGCCTACTTTAGGGTATATAGGCTATGATGCTCTGAATTCCATCTGAACATTAAGAAGACCTTCCTGGCTGTGAGAGCCATTCAGCAGTGGAACTCTCTGCCCCGGAGTGTGGCGGAGGCTCCTTCTTTGGAAGCTTTTAAACAGAGGCTGGATGGCCATCTGTCAGGGGTGATTTGATTGCAATATTCCTGCTTCCTGGCAGGGGGTTGGACTGGATGGCCCATGAGGTCTCTTCCAACTCTATGATTCTATGGTGTTATTTATATATATTTGTTTGTTTACAGTATTTATATTCCACCCTTCCCACCCCGCAGGGGACTCAGGGCAGATTAAAATGCACGTATCCATTGCAAACATTCAATGTCATTAGACATACAGATGAAAAAACTCTTTCTCTCTCTCTCATTTTCTCTCTTTCTCTCAGTGAGGGAGATGTTGTGATTGGCCTCCAAGAGGACCAAGTTCCTTTTTTGTATATTGACCCACCCCATGAAAACGACGAACGCTGTACAAACATTTTCCTAAGCCTGAATGCTCCATTTGCACTCCGAAAAGTGTGGCAAGAGTGTGCCAAAAAACCAGATTTCCAGCAAATAAAGGATTTCTGTATTTAAGAAACAGCAACCCAACAACCAGGGAAGGCGGAGGGAAGGTGGCATGTGGTCAAGCGGAGAAAGGCATTTAAGACAAGGTTGTAAGACCTTGGCACACCGGCCGCTCTCTCTGTTTTTCTTTTTGCCGGGTTTGGGAGCTGGATAATAAGAAATGAATTTCCGTCTTAACGCACGATTGGGAAGTTTGCAAAAGAAAAATAGGACCTGGGAGCCGGAGCCAAAGTGGCTGGCAGCTATTTTCGGGCACAAAGCGAAAAAACCTCAACTTGTGCCAAGCCTGGGCAGCCATAGAAGAAAACTGACCATGAAATGAGAGTGAGACAAGAGACGGAGAAAGGGCAGGAGTCAGGAGCTGGGTGGCCAAGGAGGACAAAGCGCGGTGATCCCCACAAAGCCATTGTTTTTGAGCCTCGGCGGCTCCAGGTTCAGGTCAAATCATCCCCCGTGAAGGATGGGGATCCATGCGGCCCTGTCTGGGGATGTTTCTAATTAACCGTTGGAGAGTATTCCTTTACATTTTGGCAGGAGGATCTGGCTGCCCAGAGGTGAAACTCGGCCGACTTTGAAACCGACCGCCGTTGCAGCAGGCTGTTGGCTTAGATGCAGGCCAGGATCCAAAGAGCCGGGTGGCTTGCTCCATGCGCCTACGGATTTGGATTTGAAACTTGCCTTCCTTTCAACAGCCGCACTGTTTTGGAAATGGAGTAGCAGTGCTGCAGGTTCATGGACTCCTACAGTTGGAAGATACCCCAAGAGTCATCCAGTTTAACCTCATTTTTCCAGACAGCAAGACACAATCGAAGCACTCCCAGCAGATGACCATCCTGCCTCTGCTTAAAGTCCTCCAAAGAAGGAGATTCTGCCAGACTCTGAATCTTGGAAGGACCCCAAGGGTTATTCAGTTCAACCCCATTCTTTTAGACAGGAAGACACAATCAAAGCACTCACAGCAGATGACCATCCTGCCTCTGCCAGGCAGGAAGACACAATTGAAGCACCCCCATCCTGCCTCTGCTTAAAGTCCTCCAAAGAAGGAAATTCTGCCAGACTCTGAATCCTAGAGTTGGAAGATACTCCAAGAGTCATCCAGTTTAACCCCATTCTTCCAGACAGGAAGACACAATCGAAGCACTCCCAGCAGATGGCCATCCTGCCTCTGCTTAAAGTCCTCCACAGAAGAGGATTCTGCCAGACTCTGAATCCTACAGTTGGAAGATACCCCAAGAGTCATCCAGTTTAACCCCATTCTTCCAGGCAGGAAGACACAATTGAAGCTCTCCCAGCAGAAGGCCATACTTCCTCTGCGTAAAGTCATCCACAGAAGGATATTCTGCCAGACTCTGAATCCTAGAGGTGGAAGATACCCCAAGAGTCATCCAGTTTAACCTCATTTTTCCAGAAAGGAAGACACAACCGAAGCACCTCCCAGCAGATGGCCATCCTGCCTCTGTTTAAAGTCCTCCAAAGAAGGAGATTCCACCAGACTCTGAATCCTAGAGTTGGAAGGGACCCCAAGGGTTATCCATTCAACCCCATTCTTCTAGGCAGGAACACACAATTAAAGCACACCCAGCAGATGGCCATTAAGTGGCTGAGGGGAAAAAGAAGGGGTGTGTGTGTTGAAATCCAAAACACCTGGAGGCCTCAAGCTTGCCCATGTCTGCTAAAGGGTATGTCTGTGTGCGTCGCAGAATAAGTAAATATCCTTGGAGTCAAATGGAAGTAAATGAGAAAAAGCATGGGCAGGTGTCATGCGCAAATACACTACATTAGTCAACAACAGGATCCCAGTCTCTCAACCATGGATGGCTGTATGCTCCTCAGGGATGCTTTCGGGGTACCGCTATAGTGGCAGGGCTCTCCTGTGTGTTTACCTCTCTTTCTCCCCATATATATATGACTCTGAACTGGAGGAGAGAGTTGATTATTCAGGACAAGAGCCGTCGCCGCAACACAAAGTAAAGCCCTCCCCGCTTTGAAGATAATGCGCAGCCCTTAACTCTCGGAAGATCACATGGCGTTCTCTCCTCGGCGAGGGTATTGAAACCCGCCCGGTCTTTTGAACGAGAAGTGATATCCCCATTTATAAATGGCGAGTGATAAGCTCCAAAATGCCACTTTTGATATCGAACCCAAAGAAGTGTGAAGTGTCAGCAAAGGCAGAGAGAGAGAGAGGTAGGAAGCGTGGAAAGAGGGGGCGGTGGAGAAAGTGAAGTGTTTGACTTTAGTCCTTGGATAAGTAAGGAAAAAATGCTGCTGATGATAAGAAAAATAAGAGAATTAGGCTGCTGTGTTCTAAGGTGACATCTAGATTGCAGAATGAACGCGGTCTGATATTGCTTGAATTTCCATAACTCAATGCTATGGAGTCTTGTGTCTTAGAATCATAGAATCATAGAATCAAAGAGTTGGAAGAGACCTCATGGGCCATCCAGTCCAACCCCATTCTGCCAAGAAGCAGGAGTATTGCATTCAAAGCACCTCTGACAGATGGCCATCCAGCCTCTGCTTAAAAGCTTCCAAAGAAGGAGCCTCCACCATACTCCGGGGCAGAGAGTTGCACTGCTGAACGGCTCTCACAGTCAGGAAGTTCTTCCTCATGTTCAGATGGAATCTCCTCTCTTGTAGTTTGAAGCCATTGTTCCGCGTCCTAGTCTCCAGGGAAGCAGAAAACAAGCTTGCTCCCTCCTCCCTGTGGCTTCCTCTCACATATTTATACATGGCTATCATATCTCCGCTCAGCCTTCTCTTCTTCAGGCTAAACATGCCCAGCTCCTTAAGCCGCTCCTCATAGGGCTTGTTCTCCAGACCTTTTATCATTTTAGTCGCTCTCCTCTGGACACATTCCAGCTTGTCAATATCTCTCTTGAATTGTGGTGCCCAGAATTGGACACAATATTCCAGATGTGGTCTAACCAAAACAGAATAGAGGGGTAGCATTACTTCCCTAGATCTAGACACTATGCTCCTATTGATGCAGGCCAAAATCCCATTGGCTTTTTTTGCCGCCACATCACATTGTTGGCTCATGTTTAACTTGTTGTCCACGAGGACTCCAATATCTTTTTCACACGTACTGCTCTCAAGCCAGGCATCCCCCATTCTGTATCTTTGCATTTTGTTTTTCCTGCCAAAGTGGAGTATCTTGCATTTGTCACTGTTGAACTTCATTTTGTTAGTTTTGGCCCATCTCTCTAATCTGTCAAGATCGTTTTGAATCCTGCTCCTGTCCTCTGGAGTATTGGCTATCCCTCCCAATTTGGTGTCGTCTGCAAACTTGATGATTCTGCCTTCTAACCCTTCATCTAAGTCATTAAGAAAGATCTGGAACAGGACCGGGCCCAGGACGGAACCCTGCTTGTGGCACTCCGCTCGTCACTTCTTTCCAGGATGAAGAGGAAGCATTAGTGAGCACCCTCTGGGTTCGTTCATTTAACCAATTACAGATCCACCTGTCTTGACTTTAACCTTCTTAGCCAAAGAATTCTAGGATTTGTGGTGCCATTTGTAGAGTAGAGGCCTCACCAAACTACAAATCCCAGCCTTCTATAGTATTGAGCCCTAGCAGTCGGAGTTTCGAAAGCAAAGGGAAGGCACACCAGCTCCTTTCCGTGTCGGTAATAATGACGCCCGCAGGACCCAGGGTCACGCCGTCAACGGAGTCGCAAGTTGACAGGTGACAAAGGAAGGGACCGGGCCCCGGAGTGGTTGTGACATTTATTTTCCTTCCCCTATCGATCCCATCGCGTCCGCACCACTGCCGGGGTCATCTTTACACCGTAGACTATTTGCTTATTGTACTGGAAAGCAGGTGATAAGTGCTTTGTATACAGACTGTCAGGGCCGCACGCCAGAGCGCTGCGCATCGGTGCATGTACAGAGCGAAAGAGAGAAAGCAAAGCATCCGGAGGTGCTCTTCGAACACACCGTTTGATTGGCAGCGTGGTATATAAAACTGTCAAGGCACTAAACATTCGGGTGATAATGCACTTCAGGTACAGGTATATCTCAGTTAGGGGTGTTTATGGGTTGCTGTGGATTACTTCCTCAATAGAATAGCAGAGGGAGAAAGAGCATGGGAGGAATAGAGAGAGGGTCCAACCCAGCCCAAAAGAGAGGCAGATGATAGTGGGGATGATGTTTATTTATATCTTGCTTTCCTCTCTTAATTGAGACCCAAAGAGGAAGAAATAGCCTTGAAGGAACGGAGATAATGTGCTTTCATGGCCAGAATCACTGGGTTGTTGTGAGTTTTCAGGGCTGTATGGCCATGTTCCAGAAGCATTCTCTCCGGATGTTTCGCCTACATCTATGCAGGCATCCTCAGAGGCTGAGGGGTCTGTTGGAAAATAGGCAGGTGAGGTTTATATATCTGTGGAAGGTCCAGGGTGGGAGAAAGAACTCTTGTCTGTTGGAGACAAGTGTGAAAACAGGGGAATTCCAGACAGGAAACAATCAGGGCCAGCTAACACCTCCTAACAAAGGATCTCCAGGCAGGAAGCAGCCAGGCTTTGAAGCTGCAAGGCTATTCAATTCTAATCAAGGTGGCCAATTGCAACATTCATGTCTACCTTCGACAGACAAGAGTTCTTTCTCCCACCCTGGCAGGGGCAGCTCTACCCACTACGCAAAGTAAGCATTTGCAGTATAGTTGATTTTGCCCAGGGGCGCTCTTGAGGTGCTCTTGGGGGAAAATAGACCTTGACATATGCGAGTTGTAGTTACTGGGATGTATAGTTCACCTACAATCAAAGAGCATTCTTAACTCCCCCAATGATGGAATTGAACCAAATATGGCACACAGAACTCCCACGATGAACAGAATATATATATATATATATATATATATATATATATATATATATATATATCAGTGATTGGTTGGGGGAGGGCACCAAAATACTGTTCGCTTACCGTTGAAAATTACCTAGGGCCGCCTCTGGACATTCCATAGATATAGAAACCCCACTTGCCCAGTTTCCAACAGGACTCACAAGCTCTGAGATGCCTGCCATAGTTGTGGGTGAAATGCCAGGAGAGAATGCTTCTGGAACATGGCCATACAGCCTGGAAACCCCAAAGCAACCCAATGATTCCAGCCATGAAAGCTTTCAACAACACATAGAAAAATGATTAAAATATAGTGAATACAAGAAGCAAGTTTAACATTCATGATTAAAACTGACTGGTAGGTTTCAACCTTACCAAAATAAGGGCAGATGTTAATGATGATGACAATAACAACATTCATTCGTATCACCACTTTCCTCTCTTAATCAAGACCCAAAGCGGGAGAAATCTCATGGAAGGAACAGAGATGGGTTTCAATACTACTGAAAAGAGGAGCAAATGATGACAGCGACAATGTTTATGTATATCTTTCTTTCCTGTCTTCATCAAAATCCAAAGAAGGAGAAATAGCATAGAAGGCATAGAGCAGTGGTTCCCAAAGTGTGGTCTGTGGCCTACCAGAACTAAAATATGGTCCGTAGCCTCACTGTTACTACACCGTTGCAACGAGAGTGACTGGTCTCGCGAAACCCTCTTATAGTGCTGAAACTTATCAAATATGGTTTTCTGTGGGTGAGCAGTTAGTGCCTACTGGATGGCATATGGTCTGTATCAGAAACTAGAGCTGATGTGGTCTATCCAATGCAATTTTCTGAATCAGCACTCCAAATAACCAGACCAAATATAATGTAGACAAAAAACCGATTTGTAACCCTTTTGGTACTAATGTTGGAGAGTGGTCCCTGGTCAAGTGGTCCCTGGTCAAAGTGGTCCCTGGTCAAAGTGGTTCCTGGTCAAGTGGTCCCTGGTCAAAGTGGTCCCTGGTCTAAGTGGTCCCTGGTCAAAGTGGTTCCTGGTCAAGTGGTCCCTGGTCAAAGTGGTCCCTGGTCTAAGTGGTCCCTGGTCAAAGTGGTCCTTGGTCAAAGTGGTCCCTGGTCAAAGTGACAGAATCTAAAGTTGATCAAAAACTGATTTTAACCCCTTTGGCACAAATGTTGGAGAGTGGTTCCTGGTCAAAAAAAGGTTGGGAACCCCTGGCGTAGAGGTTTCAATCCTACCAAAAAAGAGGCGGATGATGATCATGATGATTTATATCCCACTTTCCTCTCTTAATTGAGACCCAAAGTGGCTCAAGATGTGATTCCACAAACTTCTTATTCAAACCTAACAAAATGCCCAGGTGAAATGAAGCAGCCAGGTCAGGAAAGTCTTGTGAGTCCAGTGGGCCCTCGGTATCCACTGAGGTTTGGTTCCAGGATACAAAAGTCCATGACTAATTAAGGACCATTATATACAATCTATACAAATAAAAATGTCATATTCATTTGTGGGTTTAACATAACTCAAAAACCACTGGACGAATTGACACCAAATTTGGACACAATACACCTATCAGGCCAACGAGCGGGCATCACTGAAAAACACAGGAGAAGAGACTGAAAAGCCAAAAAAAAAATACATTACAACTCATGCGCAAAACCACATATATTTACGCAAACACACATATGTCACAGGCTCGAATCCGGGGAGTGGCATGAGCGCCCACTGTTAGCCCCAGCTTCTGCCAACCTAACAGCATGAAAACATGCAAATGTGAGTAGGTCAATAGGTACCGCTCCATCAGGAAGGTAAGGGCGCTCCATGCAGTCAGGCCAGCCACACGACCTTGGAGGTGTCTATGGACAACGCCGGCTCTTTGGCTTAGAAATGGAGGTGAGCACCAACCCCCAGTCAGACACAACTGGATTTAATGTCATGGGAAAACCTTTACCTTTACCCTACACCAATATATGTACACACAAAACACATATACACAGACTGGGCCACAGCAACGTGTGGCAAGGGACAGCTAGTGCACAATAAAATGCTGCCACTTATATAAAATGGCAAAATCATAGTTGACACCATCATCATATTTATTTATACCCCACTTTCCCCTCTTTAAGGAGACTCAAAGCAGCCACCTCAGAGGTTCTTCCTCAGCATTCTCTAGGCATAGCATCTAAATATAAAACAACATATATGTCCATGTTCAAGTGTGTAGTGCATCCGCTTTGCATTAATACATTTCCAGGCATCTGTGAGAGGCATCCACGGGATTCATCCTCTGTCATTTTCTCGTTTTCTGATGAAGATATTGACATCACATTGGCACCGAAGCATGCTCTCCTCCCGAACCCTCATTTTGTGGCTTGTGGGAGCGGGCAAGCGCATGGTGCTCCTTGAAACAGTGTGCTATGTCCTCAACTTGCCCACCAACTGTGTCCTACTTTCCACCAGATTTAAATGCAAATTATCTTAATAGGAGAGGGCTTCTGTGCATGCTAAAATATGCAGATTGGCCCCGGTCTTTCGGCTCGTTATTAATGTTCATGCAAAGAGGTGCACAAACAGAAATGCATCCTCCACATTCAGCATCCAACACGCACAATGAGAAACACAGTAACAGATTTTAGGAGATTCCTATCCAACGTCAAGAACTGATTGGCCCTGAAGGGTCACTTGAGTTCCCAAGGCCCGAGGGATTCTGGGAGATTGGGCAAACCTGTAGTTTGCAAGTGTCTGACGCGACATCATAGAATCATAGAGTCATAGAGCTGGAAGAGACCTCATGGGCTATACAATCCAAATGCCTGCCAAGAAGCAGGAAAATTGCATTCAAAGCACCCCCAACAGATGACCATCCAGCCTCTGTTAAAAAGCCAGATGAGATGTCTCCAAGAATTGCTCAAATTCAACAAAATCCAGTGTTTGTGTTGGCAAAATGTGGGGTCTTTTTTGGGTTTGGCTTCCTGAATAAAGCCAAAGGTGCAGAAATTTGTGATCAAATCATAGAATCATAGAATCAAAGAGTTGGAAGAGACCTCATGGGCCATCCAGTCCAACTCCATTCTGCCAAGAAGCAGGAATATTGCATTCAAATCACCCCTGACAGATGGCCATCCAGCCTCTGTTTAAAAGCTTCCAAAGAAGGAGCCTCCACCACACTTCGGGGCAGAGAGTTCCACTGCTGAACGGCTCTCACAGTCAGGAAGTTCTTCCTAATGTTCAGATGGAATCTCCTCTCTTGTAGTTTGAAGCCATTGTTCCATTGCGTCCTAGTCTCCAGGGAAGCAGAAAACAAGCTTGCTCCCTCCTCCCTGTGGCTTCCTCTCACATATTTATACATGGCTATCATATCTCCTCTCAGCCTTCTCTTCTTCAGGCTAAACATGTCTAGCTCCTTAAGCCGCTCCTCATAGGGCTTGTTCTCCAGACCTTTTATCATTTTAGTCGCTCTCCTCTGGACACATTCCAGCTTGTCAATATCTCTCTTGAATTGTGGTGCCCAGAATTGGACACAATATTGTAGGTGTGGTCTAACCAAAGCAAAATAGAGGGGTAGCATTACTTCCCTAGATCTAGACACTAGGCTCCTATTGATGCAGGCCAAAATCCCATTGGCTTTTTTTGCCGCCACATCACATTGTTGGCTCATGATGGCATTCCTTTCTTAGGGTGCATCTGCACCACTTTAGCTGCCTTATCTCAACAACAACAACAACAATTTTATTTCTTACCTGCCTCTCCTCATGGAATCATGGGAGATGTAGTTGCCCAAGGTCTTAGGCCTTCTTGCTTCAAGAATTTAGGTTCCTCACCAAACTACAGCTCCCATCATTCCATCACATTGAGCCATAGCAGTTCAAGTTCTGGACACCTCAACTGAAGGGAGATGTCGACTCTAAGCTAGAATGTGTCCAGAGGAGGGCAACTAAAATGATCAAAGGTCTGGAGAACAAGCCCTATGAGGAGCAGCTTCAAGAGCTGGACATATTTAGCCTGCAAAAGAGAAGGCTGAGAGGAGACATGATGAGGACCATGGGTCAAGATGTGAGGGGAAGTCATAGGGAGGAGGGAGCAGGCTTGTTTGCTGCTCTGGAGACTAGGATGCAATGGAACAATGGCTTGAAACTACCAGAAACTAAGGAGATTCCACCTGAATATGAGGAAGAACTTCCTAACTGTGAGAGAGAGCTGTTCAGCAGTGGAACTCTCTGCCTTGGAGTGTGGTGGGGGCTCCTTATTTGGAGGCTTTTAAACAGAGGCTGGATGGGCATCTGTTGAGGATGCTTTGAATGTGATTTTCCTACTTCTTGGCAGACTTGGGTTGAACTGGATGGCCCAGAAGTTCGTTTCCAACTCTATGATTCTATAAGAATTCAGTCCCTTGCCACACTACAACTCCCATCATCCCATCACATCAAGCCATGGCAGTTCAAATTAGGTCAAACTGCATTCATTCTGCAGGATAGTCTTTGGTTTCTATCCCTCTGGAGTAAAGTTAAGATTTACAACATCAACAGGATTCTATTATGTTCAAATCCGTATTTTTAATTTCATTGGGATCCAAAAATGGCCAAATTCTTACATTCACATGAACAGAGCAATGTTGGGTTCATGACCACAATATTTTATTTTTGGATAACGAAAGGTTTGAGCACCATGTTTGGTCCAAATTCACAAAGATACACACATATTTTCACTTTTATATAGAGAGAGTTCAGTTTCTGCCCTTCTGTAGAACAAGCCCTATCATGATGCCTTCCTGTCTTCTCGTATTGATTCCTCAAAGGACTCCAAACCTTCATCTCATCCATGGTTAAAAATAGCCTGAATGTGCTTAAGGACACCATTGAAGGCTCACCTGGTGTATTTTATTTTCAAGCCCATTCACCAACTGATATTGTTTGCTGAGTCCACTTCCAAAGGACCCTTCTCCCAGTAAATACTTCCAAATTGGAGCCAAACGAAGGTCTGTTTAGCGATGGCACTCAGATTCCAGTATGCCATCTCTTGGGAGCATTTGCTTGTTGTTCTTAGCACTCTTGGAGTTTTTCAAAAACAGGAGAATCACACACACACACAACACTAACAGGTTGGTCTGTTTGCTTTCTCAGTGGATTATGAGATTTTCAGGCATGTAAAGTTTTAAGACCTGTCCGTATTGATTTTGGGAATTTATCTCTCCCATGCTGTTCTTGCCCTCTGTGCTGCAGACACCAACATTAGAAACTGAGGAATATGGAATGCCACAATTAGAAGCAAACATTTCTGATTTTCAATGGACATTGTACTTTGATCCTCCATTTTGGGGTCCAAGCTGGCTTTCTTTGGAGTGGTGCATCTACACTATGGAAATAATGCAGTTTGACACCACTTCAACTACCTCTGCAGTTTAGAAGATTAAAGGGCAAAAAGATTTAGTGGTGCATTGCTGCATGGAAAGGGGTTAAATGGACATATTTCATGAGTGCTTTATTAGTGTGTTGCTGCATGGCAGGTGGTTGGATGGACATTTTTCAGGACTGCTTTAGTTGTGCATTCCTGCATGGCAAGATAATAGATGGACATTTCTCAAGAGTGCTTTAGTGGTGCATTGCTGCATGGCAAGGGGTTGGATGGACAGCTTTCAGGAGTGCTTTAATGATGCATTCTTACATGGCAAGCTGATATGGACATCTTTCAAGAATGCTTTAGTGGTGCATTGCTGCATAGCAATGGGTTGGATGGACATGTTTCAGGAGTGCTTTAATGATGCATTCTTACATGGCAAGCTGATAGATGGACATGTTTCAAGAGTGCTTTAGTAGTGCATTGCTGCATGGCAAGGGGTTGAATGGACATCTTTCAAGGATGCTTTAGAAGTGCATTGCTGCATGGCAATGGGTTGGATGGACATGTTTCAAGAGTGCTTTAGTGGTGCATTGCTGCACGGCAAGGGGTTGAATTGACATATCTCAGGAGTGCTTTAATGGTGTGTTGCTGCATGGCAAGGGGTTGAATTGACATATCTCAGGAGTGCTTTAATGGTGTGTTGCTGCATGGCAAGTGGTTGGATGAACATCTTTTAGGACTGCTTTAGTGGTGCATTGCTGCCTGACAAGGTGTTGAATGGGCATCTTTCAAGAGTGCTTCAGTTGTGCATTGTTGCATTGGCGAAGGTTGCATTAGGTGACCCTTCCAGCCCTGTGAGTCTATGATTCTAGAGTTTTCTTGGCTGGATGTCTTCAGGGAAGCTTTGCTATGCCCTTCCATTGTGACTGAGAAAGCATAGCTTGCTCAAGGTTACTTGGTGAGTTTCAGGAGCTGATGGGATTCAAATATGGGTCTTCCAGCCTTAGTCTGAGTGTGGGATGGACTTCTTTGGGGAGCGTTTGATTCATGGCTGAAAAACCCATCCGCAACCGAAGGTGCCTCTGGCCCATCTCCCCAACCTTCACAAGCAGGTGCTTCTCAATATGGTTTTGCCGTCCCTTGCAGCCAAATCCCAAGATCCAACTGGTAGCAGTGCATTTCTCTTCCCAATGCTTCCCCTTCTCCTCCTGCCTCCGGGAAGGAAAGAGATGGCGAACGCCTCTGCCTTGATTGTGTCGATGGGAGATGATTTTCAAGGTGAAATTTCTAGTTCAGTTGAGTCACTTTCATTCAAGGCAATGAGCAAAATGTCACCCCCACGTTGAACCGCATTCGGAGGCCTCCCGTTCCTCCGCCTGCATTTAAATTTACTCCACTTTTCCCTTTCTGACACCTGTTTAAATCAATATCTTCCTCTCCAGGTCGTGGGTAGAATGCGCCTGGTCTCCCCGCACAGCGCTTCTCAAATCCACTAAAATCAACACAATAATTGAAATATTTTCAACCTGATTACACCGCTGCCTGAGGCTAGGCTGGTTGCTAAGGGTAAGCTCCCCGGTTGCTAGGGGGAGTAAATCATCTTGCATTATTTGATTTTTGTTATAGATATGAAACCGCTACTCCCGCGATTAAATGTCTCTCAGTCTAACACCTATGGGACCTGGGGAAAAAGAAAGGAAAAGCAGCAACCTTGACCCTGTCAAATAAATATCTCTAACTTTTCCTGTCCTCCGGCTTCCAAACCAAAGCTGTCTACTGTGTTGCTTCTTCTGCTTCTGCTTCTTCTTCTTCTATTCCCCTCCTCCCCATCTCTCTTCTTTTTTTCGGCCCCCCTGACTTTAAATAACAACACGGTGGGGACAGGCATCTCTGATGGCAAGAAGGAGCTGTCTTTTCCATTAGAGGAGCTCTCCGCTTGGCGAAACGCTCTCTATTTACTCCAAACACGCCTTGATGGGGGAGCAACATGGATCTAATGGCTTTGAAGATGTCAAAATGGGAACAATTATAGCTTCTCCTTCGGCCACCGCCTCGACTCCGCCGACCGTGAAATACAGACAGGTCCAAACAGAGGCACAAGGAGAAGCAAAGTTTCAATCTTTTTTAAAAAAACAGAGGTTCTCAACTCCATCAGGAAGATGGAAGAGACTTTAGAGCATAGTTTTGTCTCAGAGGAGGAATCATACAATCTTAGAGTAAGTTGGGAACAAACACAAGGGTCATCAAGGCTAATCCTTTGCCTCGCAAGAGTATGCAACCAAAGCATTCCTGAAAAAGCCTAACTGTTGGGAATCAGAAGTTGTTAGGCTCAAAAATAACCCTCTCTGGGGATGGACTTTAACATCATCTGGGGAAGCCCTGCTCTCGGTCCTGCCTTCGTCAAAAGTACGTCTGGCGGGGATGAGAGACAGGGCCTTTTTAGTGGTGGTACCTCGGCTATGGAATGCCCTCCTTAAGGCTTCTTCGCTCCTAACAATTCGGAACAAACTCATGACATGGCTGTTCGAGCAAGCATTTGCAAATATCGAGTAAAGGGACACAGGAAAACAGAACAACTATATGATGGGACTGGACAATGTTTTAATGAATATTTATCTACTTATGTTTTATTGCTGTTGTTATGATTTTATTGATGTTAACGTTTTTAAATTGTACTTGCGCTTTTGTGGCATTGAATTTTGCCTTGTAAACCGCCTCGAGTCGCCGGAAGGCTGAGAAGGGCGGTATATAAATACAGTAAATAAATAAATAAATAAATAAATAAATAAATTCCACAAAAATATAGCAGAGTGCCAAATGCATAATTCATAAGCAGCAGAAACTTACATGTAGTGAGCAAGGATTCTCACGTTTCTGGCCCAGTTTACCTGTCCGAATATATCTCCCTCTACAAACCACCTAGGACCTTAAGATCGTCCAGGTAGGTCCTGCTCGCTGTCCCCCCCACCATTGCAATCGGAGACAAAAGACAGGGCCTTCTCTGTGGTGGCCCCTCAGCTATGGAATTCCTTCCCAAGTGAAATCATATTCACTCCTTCCCTCCTGACCTTCTGGAAAAAGGTGAAATCCTGGCTGTGGAATCAGGCCTTTGTGGACTAGACCAATGTGATGGTAGAGCTATGGTTTAATGGACTCTGATGGACTTGAATAGACTTTGTGTAGGACGATGAGACTAGGACACGAAACAATGGCTTCAAACTACAAGAGAGGAGATTCCATCTGAACATGAGGAAGAACTTCCTGACTGTGAGAGCCGTTCAGCAGGGGAACTCTCTGCCCTGGAGTGTGGTGGAGGCTCCTTCTTTGGAAGCTTTTAAACAGAGGTTGGATGGCCATCTGTCAGGGGTGATTTGAATGCAATATTCCTGCTTATTGGCAGGGGGTTGGACTGGATGGCCCATGAGGTCTCTTCCAACTCTTTGATTCTATGATTCTATGATTTAATTTTGGTGATTGTTCTAATGTTTTACTGTTTTTATGATTTTTAAAATATTTTTATACTGTTTTTACCTAAGATGTATATTTATGCTTTTGTTGTCAGCTGCCCTGAGACTCTCTGTGGAGGTTGAGATAGGACAAGATATAAATGTCTGAAATAAATAAAAAAAATAAAATAAGGGTTGGGTTCCATTCATAGAATCATAGAATCAAAGAGTTGGAAGAGACCTCATGGGCCATCCAGTCCAACCCCATTCTGCCAAGAAGCAGGAATATTGCATTCAAATCACCCCTGACAGATGGCCATCCAGCCTCTGTTTAAAAGCTTCCAAAGAAGGAGCCTCCACAACACTCCGGAGCAGAGAGTTCCACTGCTGAACGGCTCTCACAGTCAGGAAGTTCTTCCTCATGTTCAGATGGAATCTCCTCTCTTGTAGTTTGAAGCCATTGTTCCGCGTCCTATTCAACAGGATGGAACAGGATTGCAGATCCACAACTTCATAGGATCAAAAATAATTTGTTCATTAAAGATAAAATAAATCAGTTCTTGATAGGAAAGGTTCTTGTAGCTAACTAGATTCACTGAGCTACCTTTCAAGGAAAAGAAAAAGGAAAAATAATAAAAAAATAGCTATATCTACTATATCTTGCCTGGACAATGGCAAGAGGCCCAAGGGTCATCAAGGTTGATCCTTTGCCTTGCAAGAGTATGCAACCAATGTAGTCCTACAAAAGCTTAATCTCTAACAGATTAGAGAGATGATTGGCCAAAACTAACCAAATGAAGTTCAACAGAGACAAATGCAAGTTAATCCATTTAGGCAGAAAAAAGGAAATGAAAAGAGACAGACTGGGGGATGATGCCTGGCTCGACAGCAGGACGTGTGGAAAAGATCTTGGAGTCCTCATGGACAGGAAGGTCAACATGAGCCAACAATGTAAAAAAAAATAAAATAAAAATCTAATGGGATTTTGGCCTGCCTCAATAGGAGCATAGTGCCTAGATCCAGGGAAGTCATGCTACCCCTCTATTCTGTCTTGGTCAGACTACTTTACCTGGAATCACACTGTGTCCAATTCTGGGCACCACAATTGAAAGGAGAAGTTGACAAGCTGGAATGTGTCCAGAGGAGGGCAACTAAAATAATCAAGGGTCTGGAGAACAAGCCCTATGAGGAGTGGCTTCAAGAGCTGGGCATGTTTAGCCTGAAGAAGAGAAGGTAAAGAGGAGACATGTTCAGGGCCATGTGTGTGGGAAAGTCATAGGGAGGAGGGAGCAAGCTTGTTTACTGCTGCCTTGGAGATTAGGATGTGGAACAATGGCTTCACATTACAGGAAAGAAGATTCCACCTGAACATTAGGAAGAACTTCCTCACTGTAAGAGAGAGCTGTTCAGCAGTGGAACTCTCTGTCTTGGAGTGTGGTGGAGGCTCCTTCTTTGGAGGCTTTGAAACAGAGGCTGGATGGACATCTGTCAGGGGTCCTTTGAATGTGATTTTCCTGCTTTTTGGCAGAATTGAGTTGGGCTGAATGGCCCAACTCTATAATTCTATGGTCTCTGGGTTATTGTAGGTTTTTTCGGGTTGTATGGCCAGGTTCTAGAAGCATTCTCTCCTGATGTTTCACCTGCATCTATGGCAGGCATCCTCAGAAGTTGTGATGACCTCACAATCTCTGAGGATGCCTGCCACAGATGCAGGCAAAATGTCAGGAGATAATGCTTCTAGAACATGGCCATACAGCCCAAAAACCCTACAACAACCCAGTGATTCCGGCCATGAAAGCCTTCGACAATACATTCTATGGTCTTTGTTTAAAGACCTCCAATGATGGAGAATCCACCACGTTGATTCCATTGTTGAACAGCTCTTTCAGTCAGTAAGTTCTTTGTCATGTTTAGGCAGAATAACTTTTATTGTCCTCTGAATCCATTGGTGCATGTTCTTGTGTCTGCCGCCGCAGAAAACCTGCTCCGACTTCTCCATGACATTCCTTCAGATATTTAAAGGTGCCCATCATGTCACCTCTCCCTCTTGTCTTGTCCAAGCTAAACTTACCCAGCTCTCTAAGTTGTATCTCAAAAGGCTTGGTTTCCAGACCTTTGTTGCCCTCCTCTGGATATCTTCCAGCTTTTCAACAGTATTCCAGGTGAGGTCTGATGAATGCAGACTATAGTGGGACTAATGGGCAAATTACGTTCTTCCCGCTTCAGAGGAAGATGAAATAAGTCTCCATTGGAACACAAACAACCTAAAGTAAAGTAAGGTAAAGATTTTCCCCTGACATTAAGTCCAGTCGTGTCCGACTCTGGGGGCTGGTACTCATCTTCATTTCTAAGTCAAAGAGCTGGCGTTGTCCGTAGATGCCTCCAAAGTAATGATTGCATGGAGCACCGTTACCTTCCCACCAGAGCAGTACCTATTGATCTACTCACATTTCCATGTTTTCGAACTGTTACGTTGGCAGAAGCTGGAGCTGACAGCAAGAGCTCATGCCACTTCTGGATACAAACCTGCAACATTTCGGTCAACAAGTTAAGCAGCTTAGTGGTTTAGCCCACTGTGTCACCAGGAGCTCCACTAAAAATCATGTTGCATTGGTCTATACAAAAATGATTCCATGGGTAACCTGGAACCAAGCCATCATTGTCTACCTTGCTCAGAAACTAATTGACTGCCAGTGGAGTGAACTTATATACCAGTGTAATATGATCAACCCTAGAAGATGCAAGACCAGAGTAATTGAACGAGGTCTATGCTTTTGTGAATATTTATTTATTGTGTCAGGGGCAACCAGACCATTGTATTACATTTCTAACAGAACAAAAGAAACAGACAAAACACAAAGTTTGCAAGCTTGGTAGATGATTAAATGTCCTTTGACCAGTATCTGGCCACTTGGAGTGCCTCTGGTGTTGCCGCAAGAAGGCCCTCCATTGTGCATGTGGCAGGGCTCAGGGTGCATTGCAGCAGGTGGTCAGTGGTTTGCTCTTCTCCACACTCGCATGTCGTGGATTCCACTTTGTAGCCCCATTTCTTAAGGTTGGCTCTGCATCTCGTGGTGCCAGAGCGCAGTCTGTTCCAAGTCACCCAGTCTTCTGTGTGCCCAGGGGGTCTCTCATTTGGTATCAGCCATTGGTTGAGATTCTGGATTGGAGCCTGCCACTTTTGGACTCTCGCTTGCTGAGGTGTTCCAGCAAGTGTCTCTGTAGATCTTACGAAACTATTTCTTGATTTAAGTCATTGATATGCTGGCTGATACCCAAACAGGGGATGAGCTGGAGATGTCACTGCCTTGGTCCTTTCACTATTGGCTGCTACTTTCCGGTGGATGTCAGGTGGTGCAATACTGGCTAAACAGTGTTATTTCTCCTGTGATGTAGGGTGCAGACACCCCATAATAATGCGGCATGTCTCATTAAGAGCCACATCCACTGTTTTAGCATGGTGAGATGTGTTCCACACTGGGCATGC
The DNA here is from genome assembly GCF_037176765.1 of Anolis sagrei. NCBI lineage: Eukaryota > Metazoa > Chordata > Lepidosauria > Squamata > Anolidae > Anolis > Anolis sagrei. The sequence goes on along the minus strand of NC_090035.1, from coordinate 10,630,153 downwards.
ATATTCAGCAGCAGAGTAGCATAGCGCAAGGGCAGATGTCTTCACTGTGTCTGGTTGTGATCCCCAGGTTGTGCCAGCTGATCCCTAATCCATCTAAAACACAGCCATGTGCCTTTCACCTTAAGAACAGACAAGCATCCCAAGCTCTGAGGATCACCTGGGAAGGAATCCCACTGGAGCATTGCAGCACACCCAAATACCTGGGAGTCACCCGAGACAGTGCTCTGACCTACAAGAAGCACTGCCTGAATATCAAGCAAAAAGTGGGTGCTGGAATCCATATCATACAAAAACTGGGAACATGAGAGATGGGGACAATATTCCTAGAGGACTGCAATAATATAGATTCTTGCAAATGCTCCACCTGACCACCAGATCTGGACAAAGTTGGTTGAGTGGAAATGGATGCTTCAGACCTCACTACCTCTGAGGATGCTTGCCATAGATGCAGGCGAAATGTCAGGAGAGAATGCCTCTAGCACAAACCTACAACAACCCAATGTATGCATTTGTTTACTTTATGTATACCCTGCTCCCTTCCCCCCAAATAATTGGATGGAGAAAAGACAGAGTAACATGACCGGCAGTCATCTCCAACCTGCTTGAAAGTTGAGATGGCTTTGTAGGTTGGAAGGGTAAAATCAACCTAAGGAGGGGAGAGACAAAGTGCCCTTTTGGGGCCTGTGAAGTGCAAAAATGAGCCTAAATTTTGAAAAGAAGCCAAAAAGATGGCCACTAAGAGTGAAGGCCAGGGTGGGTGGGATGTATTTCCAATCGCTGTTCTTCTGCTGTGCCACCTTAAGCAAAGAAGAACGAAACAACACTGGCGAAATGAATGAGCATCCGCATGCAGTGCCCACTGGAGCAGACACAAACAATCTGAAGGTTATTGCTGCTCTTATTATTCATGGGTCTCCACTGGTGTGTGCAGACTGTACAAACAGCGAAGGAAGAAGCAGGCCTTGGCCGGCCAAAGGAGCTGGCAAAGGGGACGTCAGACACCGACAAAGGAAGTTCCGGTCAGACGCAAGAGAGAGATGCCAGGCAGAGGTTGCCCCTTGAGTTGCCTTGGCATTTGGGAAATGAGTGGGAAGAGGAGACAGGTGTAACAGAGCTCCTTTGGAAGCAACTTCACCACTGGGCAGGTCAATGGTTTCTTTCCACCTCCATGGCTGAGCTCTGAAGCAAAGAAGGCAGTGATACATAGTGATGCAGTGCAGCTCAAAGGGGTTCAAACACAAGGACCTTCTAACTTGCAAGGAGGACAAAGACCTTATGGGTCAACTTGCCATTGCACATTTTCTTATTTTGTACAGATTATAAAATAAACCGTTTATTTATTTATCATATCAGAAGGGAACCGAGAGTACAATTGTAATGTATTTTTAAAAAACATAAAGTTTAAATACTTGGCATTATACTAAATGTCCTTTGACCAGTAGCTGGTCACTTGGAGTGCCTCTGGTGTTACTATAAGAAGGTCCTCCATTGTGCATGTGGCAGGGCTCAGGCTGCATTGTTGTCAGTGGACTGTGGTTTGCAGTTCTCCACACTCGCATGTCGTGGACTCCATTTCGTGGCCCCATTTCTTAAGGTTGGCTCTTCATCTTGTGGTGCCAGAGCGCAGTCTGTTCAATGCCTTCCAAGTCATCCAGTCTTCTGTGTACCCAGTAGGGGAGTTTCTCATTCAGTATCAGTCATGGGTTGAGATTCCAGGTTTTACCTGCCACTTTTGGACTCTTGTTTGCTGAGGTGTTCCTTCGAGTATTTCTGTAGATCTTAGAAAACTATTTTTTGATTTAAGGCATTGGCATGCTGGTTGAAATCCGAACAGGGGATGGGCCGGAGATGTCACTGCCTTGGTCTTTTCATTACAGGTTGCTACTTTCCAATGGATGTCAGGTGGTGCAATATCGGCTAAGCAGTATAATTTTTCCAGTGGTGTAGGGCATAGACATCCTCTGATAATGTGGCATGTCTCATTAAGAGCCACATTCACTGTTTTAAGGTGGTGAGATATGTTCCACACTGGGCATGCATACTCAGCAGCAGAGTAGCAAAGCACAAGGCCAGATGTCTTCACTGTGTCTGGTTGTGATCCCCAGGTTGTGCCAGTCAGCTTTCGTATGATATTATTTCTAGCGCCCACTTTTTGCTTGATATTCAAGCAGTACTTCTTGTAGTTCAGAGCACAGTTCAGGATAACGCCCAGGTATTTGGATGTGCTGCAATGCTCCAGTGGGTGCACTGAAAATGCTGAACTTAATTCAGTACAATGGCTTCTTGGGGCATCAGACTGCATCTAGAACCACTTTGGTTTGGTTCCAAGTGACCTAGACCAGGGGTTGACAAACTTTTTAAACAGAGGGCCAGGTCACAGTCCCTCAAACTGTTGGAGGGCTGGATTATAATTTGAAAAAAGCATGAATAAATTCCTATGCACACTGCACATATCTTATTTGTAGTGCAAAAACACTTAAAAGCAATACAATAATTAAAATGAAGTACCATTTTAACAAATCTAAATTTACTAGCCATCCCCTGCCATGTGTTGCTGTGGCCCAGTCTCGTGAGCTGGAAAATAAAGTAACAAGAAAGTGTTGGTTTCTATTATATGTAATATCTTGATGCTTGTGGGTTAAAAGTATTTCTTGCTGTTTCTTTGTCAGTGTTGATGTGGAGATTGTCTGGTTTGCCTACTGTGGAACATACACCATATCATTGTCCTTCTTTAGAAGTCCCTTACAAATCTATGATACTATATCTCTCTCTGTGTGAATCATATCTATCTATCTATCTATCTATCTATCACTGGATGGCTCTTTATCAGGAGGGCTTTGATTATGTTTTCTTGCCCTGGTGAAGGGAATTGGACTCGATGGCCATACGTATTTTCTGTTGGTTCTGTGGGTTCTGTGTAGGAAGTTTGCCCCAATTCTCTCGTTGGTGGGGTTCAGAATGCTCTTTGATTGTAGGTGAACTATAAATCCCAGTAGCTACAACTCAAAATGTCAAGATCTATTTTCCCCAAACTCCATCTGTGTTCATATTTGGACGTATTGAGTATTTGTGACAAGTTTGGTCCAGATCCATCATTGTTTGAGTCCACAGTGCTCTATGGATGTAGGTGAACTACAACTCCCAAACTCAAGGTCAATGCCCACCAAACCCTTCCAGCATTTTCTGTTGGTCATGGGAGTCCTGTGTGCCAAGTTTGGTTCAATGCCGTCATTGGTGGAGTTCACAATGTTCTTTGATTATAGGTGAACTATAAATCCCAGCAACTACAACTCCCAAATGACAAAATAATAATTATTTGAGTAATGGTCACTCCTTGTGTTGTGAGACATTTTGTTGCCAAATTTGGTGTGATTTCATTCATTGGTTCTTTTGTTTTTAAGGTACTCATTATGCACTGAGCATTTATATATATATAGATTAGTATTTCAATGGGAAGTGTGGACCTGCTTTTGACTGATGAGATAGGATTGTTGTTGTTATTGTTGTTGTTGTGTGCTTTCAAGTCATTTCAGACTTAGGTTGACCCTGAGCGAGTGCCGGGCAAATGATCTTGGAGGGCCGTATCTGGCCCTCAGGCCATAGTTTGAGGACCCCTGACCTAGACAATAAATGTGCATCAAATACTTATAATAAGAGCTTTGCAGCGGTATGCAGAAAGACAGTTATGAAAGTATTAACCAAAGGAAGAAGATTGGAAGTCACCATTTATTATTATTATTATTATTGTTGTTGTTGTTGTTGTTGTCGAAGGCTTTCATGGCTGGAATCACTCAGTTCTTGTGGGTTTTTTCGGGCTATATGGCCATGTTCTAGAGGCATTTCTCCTCTAGAACATGGCCATATAGGAGGAGAAATGCCTCTAGAACATGGCCATATAGCCCGAAAAAACCCACAAGAACTGAGTATTATTATTATTATTATTATTATTATTATTACTATTATTATATTTTATCTTTCTCTTTTTTTTCCATTTTTTCCTATACCTCTTAAAAATTCCTACTTTCCTTTGACCAATTGTTCCCCCACTTGCATGGTATTCTTATGTTTTTAGTACTGAGATGATAAGTAATAAAAATTATTTAAAAATAAATAAATAAATATGCATCATAGAGACCTCAGGAAACTCAGAGGACTCAATGGAATTCCCTCATGGTGTTGTTTCATTGGACAATAGCCTATTGTGACTTGTGAATCTTCCTAAAATCAGCTTCAATTTGGGCAAAAACAGGGGACAATGTTGGGAAATGAGTGAAACGGTCCAGCCGCACCATGAGATGCTGTTGAGTCCACTTGCAAGATGGGTCAACTTGCAGATGGGCCATTCGGAGAAGTTGTAAAGGGTTTCTTCGGTGGGCAGGAATATCCAGCCTATTGAACTTTAACTACAGCTGTACCCGTCGCCCGTCTGCCTGGCAGCAGGTGGGCGTGTGCGAGCGCCGTTCCTGCTGGGATGGAGCCAGCTGTTCCTCGAAATGAATCTCAAGTAAATTAGCAAACACCACACAAACCTGTCATTTGAATCATCCTTGATTACTTTAAATGCTGGGCTGCCTCCTAAAAACCCAGTCCCAAAGTGCCCAAGGAGTGCCTTCCCCCATTTCCATCGACGTCTGCGCTCTCTTCCTACATCTGAGGGTCTTTGCGCACATTATGTCTGCAGCGTGAGAGATGGGTTCCTCATCTGATCTGGTTAAGCCTTTCGTAAACTGCTTGCTAATTCAATGAAACAGAGAATACTGTGTGCCATGGCCATCACGCCAGAAGTATCAGAGGCTAGTGGACTTTGGAGGGTTTTGATGTGTCCTATGCAAATTTTCTTTTTTGCCCCAAATGCTCTCTAGGAGCGTTTGGACCATATCAGGCTTGGGCAAACTTCGGCTCTCCCTCCAATTGTTTTGGACTTCAACTCCCATGATTAAGTAGAGCTCTTCAGCAGTGGAACTCTCTGCATCGGTCGGAGTTGGTGGAGGTTCCTTATTTGGAGACTTTTAAACAAAGGTTGGATGGTCATATGTTGGGAATGCTTTGATTGTGCTTTTCCTGCATGGCAGAAAGGGGTTGGACTGGATAGCCCATGGGTTAGAATCATAGAATCATAGAATCATAGAGTTGGAAGAGATCTCATGGGCCATCCAGTCCAACCCCCTGCCAAGAAGCAGGAATATTGCATTCAAAGCACCCCTGACAGATGGCCATCCAGCCTCTGATTAAAAGCTTCCAAAGAAGGAGCCTCCACCACACTCCGGGGCAGAGAGTTCCACTGCTGAACGGCTCTCACAGTCAGGAAGTTCTTCCTAATGTTCAGATGGAATCTCCTTTCCATCAATAGGTAGATCAATAGGTACCACCTGGGTGGGAAGGTAAAAGGGTGCCATGCAGAAAGACACAATCCAAGCCCTCCTGACAAAAGGCCATCTAGCCTCTGCTTAAAAACCTCCAAAGGTACCCTAGAATCATAGAATCAAAGAGTTGGAAGAGACCTCATGGGCCATCCAGTCCAACCCCCTGCCAAGAAGCAGGAATATTACATTCAAAGAACCCCTGACAGATGGCCATCCAGCCTCTGTTTAAAAGCTTCCAAAGAAGGAGCCTCCACCACACTCCAGGGCAGAACCCATTGTTCCATGTCCTAGATCCCAGGGAAGCAGAGAACAAGCTTGCGCCCTCCAGGGAAGCAGAAAACAAGTTCACTCCCTCCTCCCTGTGACTTCTTCTCACATATTTATACATGGCTGTCATATCTCCTCTCAGCCTTCTCTTCTTCAGGCTAAACATGCCCAGCTCCTTAAGCCGCTCCTCATAGGGCTTGTTCTCCAGACCCTTGATCATTTGAGTCACCCTCCTCTGGACACATTCCAGCTTGTCAACATCTCTCTTGAATTGTGATGCCCAGAATTGGACACAATATTCCAGGTGTAGTTTAACCAAGGTGGAATAGAGGGGTATCATTACCTCCCTAGATCTAGACACTATGTTCCTATTGATTCAGGCCAGGCCCCCTCAGCCACTTAAGAGGCTGAGGGGGGGGGGGGGGGGGGAGGAAAGGGCCTGAGGCTGTTAGGAATTGTGGGAGTTGAAGTTTGCTCATACTTGGCAAAAAGAAACAAAGTCCAGGCTTGTGCCCAGAGGTTCTGTAAAGGCAGAAGAAAGGTTAAAGGAGTCTGCGTCTACAGTCTCAAGGGGGTCCAATGCCAGTCATGGAGATGCTGACGACACAAGTACAAAGGGCAAGCCAAAAAAGCAAGAAACAAGAGAACCAGGGATGTCAGATGATGCCAAACCAAGACAGTAGCGCTATTGTTCTGTAGCACAGAAATAGACTTGGCTGTACTAATTAATGTATAGCTATTTCTGTGCTCAGAACCGGTGGTCTCATTGTGCTACCCTTTACCTTTTGATCCATGCCAAAACCTGGCCTGTGATTCTGTTGCTAGGATTTTATTCTGAAGGATGAAAGAGTTCACCATCCAACTGCCTCTCTTCATAAAGTCTATAGAAACATAGAATAATAGAGTTGGAAGAGACCCCCATGGGCCATCCAGTTCAAACCCATTCTGCCAGGAAGAAGGATAATCACATTCAAAGCACCCCCAACAGATGGCCATCCAGCCTCCAAAGAAGGAGCCTCCACCACACTCCGGGGCAGAGAGTTCCACTGCTGAACGGCTCTCACAGTCAGGAAGTTCTTCCTCATGTTCAGATGGAATCTCCACTCTTGTAGTTTGAAGACATTGTTCTGCGTCCTAGTATTCTGTATTCAAAGTTGGTCATATTGGATATTTGTGGCAAGTTTGGTCCAGATCCATCAGTTGGGTGCACATTGCTCTCTGTCCAACTCTATTGTTGGTGGGGTTCAGAATGCTCTTTGATTGTAGGTGAACTATAAATCCCAGCAACTACAACTCCCAAATGTCATGGTCTATTTTCCCCAAACTCCACAAGTGTTCACATTTGGGCATATTGAGTATCCGTGCCAAGTTTGGTCCAGATCCATCATTGTTGGAATCCACAGTGCTCTCTGGATGTAGGTGAACTACAACTCCAAAACTCAAGGTCAATGAACACCAAACCCTTCCAGTATTTTCTATTGATCATGGGAGTTCTGTGTGCCAAGTCTGATTCAATTCCATCATTTGTGGAGTTCAGAATACTCTTTGGTTGTAGGTGAACTATAAATCCCAGCAACTACAACTCTCAAATGACAAAATCAATCCCTCCCCACAAACTCTACCAGTATTAAGTTTGGGTGTGTTGGGTATTGGTGCCAAATTTGGTCCAGTGAATGTAAATACATCCTGCCTATCAGATATTTGTGTTATGATTGATAACGGTAGCAAAATTACAGTTATGAAGTAGCAATGGAAATAATATTATGGTTGGGGGTCACCACAACATGGGGAACTGTATTAAGGGGTCATGGCATTAGGAAGGTTGAGAACCACTGCTCTAAATGGAAGATGATGGAGATAAACTTTTGTGGCAGAAGTCCCTAAAAGCATCACATTGGTCACTGTGGCAACCAAAACACTGGTCCCAAATTATCTAAACAACCTTTACATCCTTAACTTACTCCACTGCATTATAGTACAGCCACATTTCCACACATCGGTAGAGCCATAATAAAATTCAATTTGCTTTTTTTTTTTTTTACTACACTGTAGGATGACTTATGAGGAAGCTCAGAATGGTGCTTTGTAATCAGAGCAGTCAAAAAGAAAGAAGTTCGTCCTGCAAGGAAAGTGGAGGGAGAATTACACTTGATTAAAAAAAATATCTTGAATTATTGCAGGAATTCTGCCAAGGAAGATAGGGAAGGCACGGCTGTGGTTATTAATGCGAAAGGAGTGGAAGAAACGGGAGCCTGGAGGAGAATGAAGAGAAAGGCAGATATAGAGGAGAAGGATGAAAGAGGGAGAAAAGATGTAGAAAAGAGACGGATCAAATTATAAGACAGAGAAAAATATGAGAAGGAATCATAATCATCCGTCCTGGTAGACTGTGGAATGAAGGAGGACGATGACGATGAAGAGCAGGAGGGGAGACACAATTCACCTGGGCACTTACGAGTTACACATTTGTAATTGGTTCATATTCACAATCACAACATATTCACGGTTTTAAAGAAAAACAATGACATTGTGAATATTCTTCAATTTCCATTTATGCTGCAGCAGCTGCTGCAATCAACAGGATTCTATTGCCCTGTCCATTGTGAAGCAGTTGGCTGATATTTCCATATTTTTCTGCAAAAGATCTCCATTGTGATGAGGAATTGTGAAAAGGGACTTAATTTTGGCAACCACGCTGGTGATCAATCATGAAACAGAGAGAAAAGGGCAGTGAGCTGCTTTCCAATCAACAGGAGAACAAACCCTCATCACTTGCATTGGTTGCTCCTTGGTAAATGGGAGTTGAAGAACCAAGCTGGGTGACAACACTTAGCTGTTATGGTTATGTAGCTAAGAAGGTGATACAGGATCATGACCAATAATCCTGTATCATTGGGAGCTGTTCTGTCGCGCGCTGGGCTTGAAACGAATTGCTTTTAAAACAGGACGTGCAACTTTAGCCCAGCGGGAAGCCAGGGGACCCGAAGAGAAATTCGTAAGGATTTTCACCATAAACAGTCTTTGGAGGGCTTGTGAAATATAACAAAGTCTTTATTGGTGAACAATCAACAGAAACTTCTTTTGTCTTCAAAAGGTTAAACAAATGCTTCCAGGCTTTTGTGCAACTGCTGGCTTCTAATTGTCACTTTTACTCTAAAGGAAAATCCCTTTCCAAAACTTCTCCCAGGTTAACTGTGATCCTAAACCTAACTGATGTGGGCTCCACTACCGGGTTGAACTGCGTCTCAAAGCACCGAGTGGACCTACCAGTAGGCCTATAGTCACTTCAGCTGGAGTTCTTTGGTCTTTAAGGCTGTTTTTCCCTCTGAAATTCCACAGAGCTTTAGGGCTGTTTCCCTGGGAATCTTTGGGAATCCTTTTGCTCTTAAGACTGTTCTCCCCCAGGAAGTCTTAAGGGTTGAAGCCTTTGTACAGGAGAAAGTCTGTACATGTCCTGTACATTGACTTTCCTTGCTGACTAACTGAAAATGGCTCCCTTTCCTTCTCAATTACAGGGGGCGGAACCAAACTTAATGATGATGGACAGGGGGCCTGCAAACTTTAACAGGAAGCCATCCTTCTGCAGAATCCCAAGCCTTGGGCTGCAAGCAAACACTTGATACAAAGCAAATAAAGTGGGAGCTTCTGGTACAGCTGTACCAGCACAGGAGCCCTCAGTGGTGCAATGGGTAAACCGTTGTGTCAGCAGAACTGCTGACTGATAGGTCAGTGGTTTGAATCCAGGGAGAGTGGATTGAGCTCCCTCTGTCAGCTCTAGCTTCTCACCAGGGACATGAGAGAAGCCTTTCACAATGATGGTAAAATATCACAACATCCAGTCATCCCTTGGACAACATCCTTGCAGACGGCCAATTCTCTAACACTAGAAGCAACTTGCAGTTCCGCAAGTTGCTCCTGACATAAAAAAAAGATCAATAATGATCCAACATCATGGTTTATGTCTCTTAAGTTTACAAATCCATTAGCTATGTTGCAGAAATACAACAAAACTTTGTAAGTGAATGGCAGGCA